>NW_006408616.1:7858767-7910664 GCF_000296735.1 Chrysochloris asiatica
AGAAAGCCTCATCTTTCTCCCGCGGAGCAGCTGGTAGTTTCGAACTGCTGACCTTGCGGTTCACAGCCCGATTCGTAACCACTACGCTACCAGAGCTCCTCTTATTGTTGTTACATGCCATCAAATTGGCACTGACTCATGGTGACCATATTATGCACAACAGAACCAAACACTGCCCAGTTCCATGCCAACCTCACAATTGTTGCTATGCCTGAGCCCGTTGCTGCCACCACTGTGCCATTCCATTTCATTAGGGGTCTTCCTTTTAGAAGACCTTATAGATCTAAAATCAGTGACATGAATAGACCTGTAAACATCTGTACTTGTTGTAGCATGAGCAAAAAGATAGAAACAACGTAAGTGTCCATCAGCGGATGAATGGATACACAAATTGTGGTACACATATACACTGGAATGTTACACAGCAGTAAAGATTAATATTGAGTGTTCAAAGCATATTACAACAGGGTTGAATCTGAAGGACGTTATGTTACGTGAAATAAGTCAATCACTAAAGGACAAATAATGTATGACCTCACTTTTATAAAAAGACAAGAATAGAACCAAAAACATTCTTTGGTTGTTAACAGGAATGGGAGGATGAATGAGGGGAAATCAATGTTAGTAGACATTTGTATTTTTGGTGAAGAGAAAATAATTAATGCAGATGAAATCTATACAACTTGACCAACATAAATGATGACGCTAACAAGTATACAAGAACAAGAGACACTTTTGGTAAATGCTATACTATATATAAAGAGTCCTGGTGTGGCACTGTAGGATAAGGACTGGACTGCTAACCACAAAGTCAGCAGTTCAAACCCACCAGCTGCTCACTGGAAACCCTATACAGGGTCATTATGAATCAACTCACTCTTCTACTTCAGGACTCAGCTCAAATTACAATGTTGTTGTTAAGTGCTGTCAAGTCGGTTCCGACCCATAGCAACCCTGTATAGGGTTTCCAAGGAGCAGCTGGTGAAAATTACAATGAGGTACTATAAAAACAGCAATCCTTCTCCAGCCTGCGTTATTTCTCTGCATAGCGCTTTTACCGCTCGGTAAATGTCTGGTACACACTGAATGTTTCTTGAACGAATGAACACACATGCATAAATAAATAAGTGAAATCAATAAATGAATGATCAGTGATTTTAATTCCTGGATATTGTATAAAAGTCCACAGCCTGTAGTACAATCTGAATTTATTACCACAAACATGGCTCATTTAGATCATAAACAGAAAAGCATCGGAATCAGTCACAGGACCTACAATTGAACTAGATCTTATTCCTGAAATGGCCATTTTAAAAGAGCTGTTATGCTGTGTTTTCTTGATTGTTTTATCATCTGTATGCCCTTGTTGTTGTGGTTAAGTGCCGTCGAGTCAGTTCCGACCCACAGCGACCCTGTACAGGGCTTCTAAGGCTGTAAATCTTTACAGGAGCAGAAAGTCTCATCTTTCTCCCGCGGAGCGGCTGGTAGTTTCGAACTGCTGACCTTAAGGTTCGCAGCCCAATTCGTAACCACTACGCTATCACCTGCCCTTATGAGGAGTTAAAAGTTTTATGAGATTTTAAAAGGGAAATGTGTGCATGGGGGACAATATCTTTATAGACAAATGTCACTCATTTACAGATTGTCAGGAGACATTTTCTGTTAAAAGTTTTGTAGGCAAATGAAGTTAGGTGTAACTTTTTCAGATAACAGTGAGGAAATATTTCCCAGGTAGTAGCATTATAAATCTCCTCTAGGGTCATGGAGGCCTATCCTGCCCACAGATTAGCAATGCTTTACTAGACTGGCTTTGATGTTACCAGGAATGACAAACAACAGGCTGCCTGTGCTCCTTGCCTGCAAGATGAAAACAGAGCAGCATAAAGGAGCCCTGTAGCTCGCTTGCCTTTTATCCTTGAACAAACACAGACAGAAAGCAGATGTGACTTCACTCAATATGAGCTGCTTTGACTGATACTGTTTTGACTGCACTTCCAATGATTATACATTATCATGTCCCCACTTTGTGTCCTGAATCCTGGCAAAGACAAAAGCAACCCCATCACACCACAGACATAAAAGTTTATTTAACGCATAAAAATGGGGCTGCTCTAACAATCTGGTAAATGTTATAGGAATTGCTTTTTTATAACCCAAACTGCAAAATTGAACTATCTGCTTGTTTGAACAATTGTTAACAAGATAGCTGACTCTCACTGTTTGAAGAAGGGCCCTTGAACTCTCCTTCACAGAACCACAGTTTCCGGAAATGAGAAGAGATTCCTTAACAAAGCTTTCACTTACAGAGGTTTACAAAGTCTGTAGAGAAATAACATTTTAACCAAGCATAATGCAGTAAATATTTGGTTTTTGGAAAAAAAGAGGAGAGTGAGTGGTGGTTACAATGTGGTTTTGTGGATCACAATTATCAAAATGCATTTAAGTGACTCCACGTGGAATCCTGGTATGGCATTGTAAGATAAGCACTGAACTGCTAACCACAAAGTCTGTGGTTCAAATCTACCAGCCACTTCTTGAAAGTCTTATACAGGGTTGCTATGAGTTGGAACCAACTCAAAGACACTTAACAACAACAGTGGTTAATGCATTCAACGCTAACCAAAAGATTGGCAGTTTGAACCCACCAGGTGCTTCTTGGGAGAAATATGTGACAGTCTGTTTCTGTAAAGATTTACAATCATGAAAACCATGTGGAGCATTCTACTCTATCTTTATTAGGTGGCTACGACTCAGTATCCACTCTACAGGAGATATTTGGTTTGGGGGTTGTCACATAAGCTATGGAGTTCTGGTGTGGTGCTATCAGATAAGCACTGGACTGCTAACTGCAAGGTCGGCAGTTCAAACCCAGCAGTCACTTCTGGGAAACCCATACAGGTTTGCTATGAGTAGGAACCGACTCCATGGTATTTAAGAACAACAACCTAAGCTATACAAAAAGAATTACACAAGAGTGGTTTCTTCTTCATAACAAAATCTCGAGTCATTACAAAGCATGGAAACTGACATTACTACTGTTTTTAAATGCCAATGAATTAAAACTCAACTCACAAACTTACATCTTGTTCCCTCAAGAAAGCCATAATGATAGAAACACATAAGAAGCCCCTTCCTTAGATTCCTTATTTACTCTACAGCAATGATTTTTTTATACTTGTCTCCCTAAATAATCCATGGTTCCTCAAATTCAGATACTAAATATTAAATTTCTTTGAAGAAGACAATAGTACTTAACTAGGGAGAACACAATGTGGGATTAAAATATGAAACACCTCATCCCATTCATTTTAAATGAACACAAATAACATTAAACACAGAACACACTCATCTATGTGTGCACGTGAACAGACACACACTCATACACAACGATTCTTGCATGACTCTTCATGAGTTACTGCTTTGAAGACCAAACAAAATATGCACGCAAATGGAGGGATACTGGAGAATAAACTCATTCTGTTTGACCCGGTGTCCCACACTCACTGAGCTGAGAGAAGATAGAGCTAGTATTTTCTAAGGCACTCAGGAAGCACAGGACGTGAGTTTGAATAGGAAATGAGTAGAAACAAACTGACAATTTGCCACTCTACATGTAAAAGTCTTTCCTCAGCTACTGCTTGGCCCTCACATAGTGAATGGTGTTTTCCGTTGTGATCTGGTCTCATGAATCCTGTGTTTTTCAAAGGAGTCTATGGGAGATTTCAAAGACAGGCTCCTACCACCCCCTGGTGTGCTGAAAACACCACAAACTGAATCTGACAATGTTGTGAGTATCTTTATTAGTGAACACATGTGAGCCATGTTATAATTAATTTACACTCACCAATCAAACCCACATTAAGGAAAGCAGAGGGTTATCAATGAGGTCATACAGTTTCAAAAGAGTATATTATTGTATGCACCTACGTCTAAAAGATCTCAAGGGTTCTCTCATGAGTGGTGTATGTGTGTGTGTTCAGAGTGTTATTTTAGTTTTTCTTCTTCATCAACTTGAGTCTAGTTCTATAGTTGGTGGTGGTTATGTGCTGTGGAGTCAATTCAGACTCATAGCAACCCTGTATTAGGACTCCAAGATTGTAAATCTTTATAAGAGCAGAAAGTTTCATCTTTCTACCACTGAGTGGCTAGTAGTTTCAAACTGCTGGCTGGCGATTAGCAGCCTGACTCGTAATCCACTACATTACCAGGGCTCCTTCTAGTTCTCTTGCTGTTAGAGTGAGTTGGTTCAGATTCATGGCTACCCTACACAGGGTTTGAGGAGCTGCTGGTGAGTTTGAACCAAAAGTGGCTATAAAAGTGAACAAAACCGGAGCAAAAGCAACGAAAGATGGCAGTCACTACGGGCTCGGACAATTTACGAAATCCGGATATACAGCCTTAAAGTAGAATGTGGACCTAACTACCCAGAAGCAGCCCCCTTTGTAAGATTTGTAACAAAAATTAATATGAATGGAGTGAATAGTTCTAATGGAGAAGTGGACCCAAGAGCCACATCAGTGCTAGCAAAATGGCAGACTTCACATAGCATCATGTTGTCCTGCAAGAGCTTTGGCGCCTAATGATGTCTAAAGAAAATATGAAACTCCCTCAACCACCTTATGGGCAGTGTTACAGCAATTGATCTAAAAGAAAAGCCACAGGCCTTCTCCTCTCCCCATCCCCATTCGATTTAAGCAGTCTTCATATTCCACAGCAGTAAAGTTTCTAGATATGTCTTGTACACCTCAAAGTACTGGAAAGGAAACTCCCATTCAAGAGCAAGGTATCTTAAGATACTGTAAACAATGCTAATTTCTTGTCCATTTGAAAAATATAAGTTGTGCCAAAAAGAAAAGTTAACAAAGCCACTTCCAGATATATTCCTTTTAAATGTTCTTTGAGTTTCGGAACAAAAATAAATCTATAAATTAGATGGGGTAAGTTTTCCAATAAAATTCTCATAGGATAACCCTTTCTACCCTTGAAGAGCAGTTGTACTGTCATAATGGGTGAAAAAATTCCTTGGCACAACTTTCCTGGCCTTTTTTTGGCGGTTTTCCATTTTCTTAAAATTTCTTCCCAGTAAGCCCCCACGTTCATTCTGTGTCCTTTATGAAAGCCTATCAAGACTACCCCTTTGAAGTCCTAAAACAGTCACCATCATCTTCTAAACTGACCTCTCTACCTTGAATTTAACTGACCCAGCAGATTCCCATGGAAGGCACCGTTTGAATTGGACCGCTTATTTGTAAAGGCACCCTAATGAGATATAGCACTGAACCATAGGGTCGGTTTGAACCGCAAGGTCCGTGGTACAAACTCACCAGCCACTCCTTGGAAACCTTATACAGAGTCGCTGTGAGTCAGAACTGACTAGACAGCACTTAACAACAACAACAGTGAAACTAAGACAAGTGTATGACTATTATGGAGAGAAGTTGTCTGCATTCAGCATCCACTGCTCATAGGGACATTTTAAAACACTTTTTTTTTTGGAGCAAACCCATATAGCTACAAACTGAAGCCCTAGAAGGCAAAACTTTTTACTTACTCTTGTGTGTGTATATGCATGTACGTGCATTTTGTTTAAAATACTGTGTTTTAAAGTAACACAATGTTTAAGGGTAACAATCTGCTCTTCGAGCTAAACTGTTACTTAGTCTAAAGGTGACTTCAGAAGATCGTTTCAGTTCATGGTTTCAACAGCAATTCAGGGCCATAGCTCAGGGAATCTTCCAGACTCAGTTGGTTCAGTTGGATTCTTTATTAGTGTAAAGTTATTTTTCCACATTTTCCTCCCTGTTTATCAGGATGTCTATATTTTGTTCCCGATCAGAACATTCAATAGTGGTAACAGACACTAACTAGCTCATCTGGTCGTGAGGTGGAGGAGGCAGTGGTTTCTGTAGACCACTGGACCTATATAGTTCAGTTCCTTCTCTGATGCTTGTGTTTCCTTATGTCTCTTTCATTCCAGATGAATAAAGACTGACCGTTGTATCTGAGAAGACTAATTCTGATGCTGCTAGTGGTGGTGGTAGTGGTGATGGTGGTGGTGTGCCAATTCCAACTCATAGTGACCCTGCATAGGGTTTCCGAGGCTGTAAATTTTTACAGAAACAGAAAGCCTCATCTTTCTCCCCCAGACGACTTGTAGTTTCAAACTGCTGACCTTGAGGTTAGCAGCCCGACTCATAACTACTACGCAGTTCGGAGGCTATGTGTCACTTGGTCAATTCTGGCTGATGGCGACCCTATTCCAGCATTATTTTTAATACATTTTCCTGTTATTTTTTTCTGATTTATCTCATCTAGAGTGTCTTCCAAGTCACCTCTTTCATGTCATTAACTCATTAATCTTTGTTATCATTCTGCAACAGATACTCTACCCTAGAAAAGAAAACCCCTTCCTTAAGCGCTTACACATGCTACTCTATCATATCAATAATCTGGTCTATTATCCTTCCATCAATTCAAGACCCTTCTCACTTTACAACTCTGAAGAAACACTCTCTCCAGGAAGTCTTCCCTAATTGGTTCTACAACACTCAATTCATTCTATAATATTAAAAAGAAATTCTCTCTCATTGTTTTGAGAATGTTTCTACCTGAACTTCAGATTTGTACCTCTAATCTACCTCTCACAAAAACTTGTGGCTAAAGAGCTTTGTTGTTGTGATGTGCCGTGGAGTTGGTTCCGACTCATAGCGACCCTACACAGGGTTTCCGAGGCTGTAAATCTTTACAGGAGCAGACCGCCTCATCTTTCTCCCGTGGAACCGCTGGTAGTTTCGAACTGCTGACCTTGCGGCTCACAGCCCGATTCGTAACCACTACGCTAGTTTCCAAATTATTCATAGAACACATTCACTGGGGGAGGAGGCATTTTCCATGTGAAATAAGATTTTTCTTGTAGTCTGAGTGGGAATTAGGACTGATATTCTTAATATGTGGCTACATTTGAGGTTCTTTCATTTCTATTTTAACTAAAGAACAGTAGACAGGATTCTAAACTATCATTTTCTTCTCGTAACTCATGATGATGAATTACTGGGGAGACTAGGAAAGTTAGAAAGTTCTTGGAAAGTAATGTTTAGAGTCTTTCAACACAAATATGACAATTTATGTCATAGGAATTGCCAAAATCTAAAAATGTGAGTATAAGGAATGTGAGGTAAAATGGCAAAGGGCAAACAAAACCTGGGGAACTCCATACTAGTAAATTTGTGTTAAATGGGTAAAAGAAGTATATGACTCATTACTAGAATTTGACTATATGATACCACATAAACACCTGCAACCTGTCTCCAAAGATAGTGCCTTGATTATTTGTTAGTTTTCATGATTTACTAATCTAATGTTACAGCTTAAAAATTCAAGAAGGAAGGCAGAAGAAGAAATGGAATTCATGATTAGCTGGAATTGACTTACAAATGGTAAGTCAGGAATTTTAACATGAACTCTGGTCCAAAGTAACAACATTCAAACACATTACCTACATAATTCTCAGAGAAAAGTTATTGCTTCTTCCATAATGGAAAATGTCAAACATTAGTGAACAAGTCTGAATTATAGCCATTTTTAAGTCATAACTGATTTTTTATTACTAATAATAATCATACAATTTCAATCACTATTTTTTTTCTCCCAAGGAAACAATGAAATGATATGTTCTACTATATTCAATACCTACTCTTGATTCAAGGAGAGGAAGTAAAGACTCTTGTTTTAAATTATTGTGCCAGTATTGTAACATGTCATGTTTGGGACTAACAACCAAAAATTATACTCATTTTAGGAAACCACACCTACAGGTTTCAGGAACTGTGAAGTTAACTTGTTCATTTTCTTATTAATCACCACAAATATCACAAAAGAAGTCATAAATACTAAAAAATTTCGATACTCCTTTTTCTTAATTATGACATATATGCTCCACCTATAACTCCGTAAGTAAAGTACTAATTTTAAATACTATGACTCAGGAATACAGTTATTGAAACCACTTGAAAGTGAAGAAGATGGACATGATTCATATTTGAATGAATCATGTTTGCTTTTTTCACCTGTCACTGTCTGAGTAACCTTCACAATTGCTAATTAAAATTTATTGCATGTTCAACAGGAGTAGAGCATGGCCAGAGTTGGGCCATACCACAGGACAGGGAGTAACCATGGTGAGCAAACCATTCAGAGAGCAAGAAACTAGTCTGCTCTTTCTAGAGGACTGGGTGCAGGACAAGACCTTTTTCTAACTCCTTACATAACAGCAGCATGTTTCATTCCAAATCAAATGGAACTTTTTTCTTAATTTGGAAAATATTCGCCATGATGTTGAGTTTCAAGTCACAAATTTGGATTCCAAGTATCCAGTAAATTCTTGATTTGTTTCTGGTAGACAGCTACTAGACAAGCCAAGGTACCATGGTTATTGACGCCAACTGTCCAGCCTCTCCCTGAAGCAAAACATTGTTCTATTTATTAACAGTTACCTCTTATACCAGACGCTATCTGACAACATGCCACACTTACTATTCCTGCCACCATTTCCTTATAGATAGTAAGTCCTGGAACCTCTCTCTTTTGGTAACAGCTGGGGTAGGGTAGAGGTTAACACCACTAGGCTGTGCAGGGCCTGAGAGGCAGGAGCCTTCGTTCACAAAGTCTGCTTCCACACACATCCACTATACTTGACAGTGACCATGTGCTTTATTTCAAAACCAGGATGCTTTTAAAGATTAGAAGAACCATTAAAAATTGTCAGAATGGCAACATTGTTTTATATATATTATACCACAATATTTTTAAACGTTAGAGGGAGTCCCAAGAATTCTGCTGGTACAACAGGCAAAGAAAACCAGCACTTGTTTCCAGGCAAAATGGGACATTTAACCATTTAGCCCAAACAAATCCTCTCTTTGTATTTAAGACTCAGGAAGAAGGCCAGCAGAGACACATGAAAAGAAAGCAGTCAGCAAATTCCCTGAGGCAGAAGCAAAGGAAGTAGGGAGTCTTGAATGAACAGAAGTAAAATCGAGGAGAGTGAAGAGAAATGCATCAATGGCATCAGGAAAATAAGCTAATATTTCCGATACTGGGCTATCTTTAACTTATCTTTTTGCAATTATTCTTTAAAGCATTCGTAAAAGATAGGTACAACTATCCCCACTTTAAAAATAAGAAAAGTGAATATATTTGTTTCACAGAAAAGCACCTCCCAGTTAACAGAAAGAGTTGAGTCATCATAATGGCAGAACAACAGGGCAGCAGGTTCCAAAAAAGGTGTGCACATCCTAGCAGAGTTCCAAACAGATCACCAGACATGGAAGAAAATGCTAGAAACTAAAGTTCTATTTCTTTTAAACCCATATTTCCAAGTTTATTTTTGTATGCATTCAGTAATGTATACAAGTAAGTTTTATAGTAACAGATACATAATTTACTAAGAAATATATGTTGTGCTCATTCAATTTCTTATGAGGCACATGATCCACAAAGTTGCAAGATCACTGCACTAGGTAAGCTTCAGAGCATTGGATGTCACTGACATGTGGTGACATGTGGTATCATCAAGACTAATCTCGAATTACTAGAGTCAGAGGTCCTCCCTCATGACTTGACCAAGACAGAGTCATGTTCTCTCCTCACTTCCTTATACAGCCTCAAAATAAACTCCTATCAGCTAGAACCAACTGAGTTTGAGATTTCAAAAGCATCACCTCATTCTAGAAGTTTTAGAGATCCAAAACCATCACTACAGAACAACATAACTTAAAATCCAGACTTAAAATGACTTTTTACCACAAGCATAACAACCCAAAACCAAACCTGCTGCTGTCAAGTCAATATAATTCATAGTGACCCTGTAGAATGTTGTAGTTGTTAAGTGCCGTCAAGTCGGGTTCCAACCCACAGTAACCCTGTATAGGATTTCCAAGGAGCAGCTGGCAATCTTGAACCACAGGCCTCCCAGTTCAAAGTGGACTTTGCAGTCCAGTGCATTAACCAACAGCGCCACACCAGCCCACAGTGAATCCTAGACTGTAATCTTTAGGGAACAGACTATCATATGGTTCTCCTGAGAGCGGCTGGTGAATTCAAACTGCTGGCCTGTTGGCTAACAGCCAAGCACTTTAACCACTGCATTACCAAGTCTCCTACCACATGAATAATTCCACAGGATTATAGGACTATGTGGTTTATAGTCTTGAGAGGTTAAATGCATATGCAGGACTGAGCATTTCATGAGTAAATAGTTTGTCCTTTTAGAAAATTTTTTTTTCAACATTTTACATTAGTCATCTAAAAGCTCATCTTAATTTTTTAATACTCTCTTTGCTAGAAATAAAGGATCCCTGACAGCACGGTGGCCAAGATCTCGGTTACTAATGCAGCAGCTACTAATACAATGGAACTCACCAGAAGATGAGCTCTACAGAAGATGTGGTAGTCGGCTTCCATAAAGATTATTCTTGTTATTGTTAAGTGCCATCCAGTCAGTTCCAACTAACAGAGACCCTGTTAGCGTTTCCAAAGAGCAGCTGGTGAGTTGAAACCACTCACCTTGAAGTTCAAACTGACCATACAGATTACTGCCCTAGAAACCCAATGGGGCAGTTCCACTCTGTACCTACAGAGTCACTCTATGTGAGATGCAACTAGAGGGCAGTAAGGTGGTTTGTTAGTAATAAAATTCTTGTTGTCTATGCTCAATTTCTCAGAATATGAAATGTAATGAATCTATTTCTCTAACTGCATTCTCAGTTCAAATAATGACTAATAGATTCTTTTACTTTGCATAAAACTTCTGAAATACATGAAGGCATTTATTTAAGTCAACTGTCACTCTTTATCTGATTCACATCCATCTGCTTGATTTTACTGAACTCTCCAGAAGGACTTATGTGGTGACCTTTTTTTTCTTCTTCACTTTTTCATTACGAATTTAGTGAAGATTTACAGAGCAGATCTTCAGTTTTACATTCAACAAATCATATTCTTTGCTTCATTGTTGTTGGAGTTAAGTGTTTCATTACATGGTTGCAATCCCCTCCATGTACCAACAATTCACAGTATTTACCTCCTATTCACTTTAACTCCTGCATTCCTCCCATGTCTCCAGCTACCTTCATCTTTCCTCTGCCAATCTCTTGTTGTATATGCCCTGCCCTATCACCCATGTTAACATGTGTCTGTCCAAGCCTGTCGCAAGTTTTACAAATCAGAAGAACATCAGTAACCCACCTAATATGTCAGGGTGGAATCCTTTAGGAGACGATAATTTCTCCACATTAGCAGAAGAGGAACTCGTGGACAGAGAATTTGACTTTTTGAGATCAAGTAAGGAACACTTAATGGCTTATTTTGCTTCACAGTAAAGTCACAACTCTATAAATATTCAGCAAGTTCAAAGACTACTTTGAGGTAGTGTCTAGAAATTCTTTTTGTGCATTTGAGATCAAAATTCAGACCACCTTCTTTTATATATATACTACCAAATTATGTTGTGTGCATTAGAAATAATTTACTTGATGTTGTTAAGTATCATCGAGTTGATTCTGGCCCATAGAGACCCCATATAGGGCTTCCAAGGAGCAGCTGGTGAGCTTGAACCATCGACCTTGCAATTCAAATGACTGCAGTCTGACGCATTAGCCCACAGTGCCACATCAAGATTCCAAGATTGTGGACAGTATGATGATATTTTAACACTTAAATATTGCATATCTATGAATGTTAAATTCAGAATATCTCCAAAACATGAAAATTAATGTTGAAATAAAAAGGGAAACATGAGTATCTTGCCTTACTAGTCATTTTGTGGCTCTGTTTTCTTGCATACTCGATAGAAGATATTGTGGGTCTGAGATGCCTTTTGAAATGCCTGAAAGAAAACATGGGCCTACTATATTATGTTAATGTTTTGTAATGCTTTTTTTTTTTTTTTAATTGAAGGTTTTTATTGTGGATTGAGTGAAAGTTTACAGGGCACATCATTGTAATGCCCTTTTAATGAGTGGTCACATAAAAAGGCTGCCTTGTTGTCCTGACATGGCAAAAATTAAATAAATTGTTTTCCACTTTGAATCAGATGTATCAATGTTTTTACTTGCAATCATTGCCTCTTCTTAAACTACATAATAATACAGACATATATGCGTCAAATCTCGCCATAGACATTTTAGCAACGCTCTTTTTTGGAAGAAGGATGCTAAGTGTTTGGAAGAGTTTACAAAATAGGAGACAAAGCTCATTTATACAAGTCTATAGCTATTTTTCATGAGTTCTGGTGTGGTGCTGTGGGTTAATGCGCCAGACTGCAAAGCCGTTTGAATTGCAAGGTCAGCAGTTCAAGCTCACCAGTTACTTCTCAGAAACCCTATACAGGGTCTTGCTATGGGTTGAAACCGACTCGACAGCACTTAACAACAACAACCCTAGCCTGTGAACAATTTTCCCTTTCTTCCCTTCCCCACCCTTGGGAAACCATCATAGAATATTTCTTCTACTAAGGAAACTGTTTACAACACTCTCATATAATATTTGTCATTTAGTGATTGACTGATTTCACTCAGCGTAGTGTCCCTCCAGGTTCATCCATGTTGTGAGGTGTTTTCCAGATTCATCATTATTCTTCTGTTATGTAGTATTCTATTATGTGTATGTAACACAGTTTGTTTAATCTTTCTTCTGATTAACAAAAAAGATGGGCAGTTAGGCTGTCTCCATCTTTTTGATGTGTCTCTTGTAGACAGCATATTGAATCCTGTTTTCTTACCCATTCTGCTACTCTCTGCCTCTTGATTGGTACATTAATCCATTGACATTCAGTGTAATTACTGATAGGTATGAATTGATTGCTGTCATTTTGCTATGTTCTTTATTATTATTGGTACATCAGAAGTATTTTTATTCTGCCCACATGCATTTTATTTATTTATTTATTTATTTATTTATTTATTTATTTATTTATTTATTTATTTATTTATTATTGTGAACTAAGTGATAGTTTACGTGGGAGAACATCGGCTTTAACCATCATTTTATTGCAATGATTACAATCTCCTCTGTGTATCATCATTCAACAGTATTTGCTTCCAATCCCTCTGCTTTTCTTTTTTTGTTTTTTTTTGGGGGGTGGATGGTGGTGGCAGTGGTGGGTGGGGAGATGTACACAAAAACACTCAAGGATATATAATCATTTAAACAACCAAAGGGCACATTCTGCAAGCCTGCCTTCTGGCCACTAGCACTCAGTCCCTCTCTTCCCATGAGTCTAGAGTTCTCAGCTGCTCCCTCTCTCCATGTCCTCATCTCTGCTTCCATCTCTGGTGTCTCTGTTTCTCTGGATTCGGTCCAGCATTCCGCTTGTGCTCTTCTTCCTTGATGGGTCCTAGGGTCCTCTACTTCTGGACTGTAAGATTAACTACTCCCCCATTTTTGTTACAAAACTTCTACCTTTAAAGTTGTGACAGTCGCAATTAGTCATGATTTGCTATGTGTTTTGTTTTGTTTTGGGTGGTGTTACTGATTTCTTTGTTCCACATAATTTTCTGTACTGAGTTCATTTTGTTAGTGGGTTTTCTTTTCATTTTCATTTCTCTTGTGTTAATGTTTACTTTCTGATTTTTCTTTTTTCTTTTGATGTGATGGTGTATTCATTTTCTTTGTGGATGGCTGTAATTTATTAATATTTTCCACATTTAAAACAGTCTGTTTTACCTTGAAATCTACTTGACTTCCTCGTCATTTGTAAATTCTGTATGTACACTATTCCCTCTTTTTACTTTGTAGTTAACTTCATTATAAGTTGATGTCTCTGATTTCATATTTTCAGTTCTGTAGGTTTGTTTTACTTTAAATTCTTCTATATCTGGATTGAGTTTTGGGTGGTGTTGTCAAGTATGTTGATCTCAGGTTGTTGTCTGCTGTTGTTGGTACTCAGTCCAAAGAGCACCCTTTAATATGTTTTGTAAAGTTGGTCTGGTTATTACAAATTCCTTTAATTTCTATTTACCTGAAAATATCCTAACTTCCCACGTTTGAGGGACAACTTTGCTAGACATATGATTCTTGGCTGACAACTTTTTCCATTAAGAGTTTTGTATATGTCATCCTTCTTGCCTATGTGGTTTCTGCTGAGAAATCAGAGCTTAGTATTATTGGCTCTCCTTTGTAGGCAACTTTTCATTTTTTTCCCAAGCTACTCTCAGGATTTTTAGGTTTTAGAAAGTTTGATTATGATGTGACTTGGTGATTTTCTTTTGGGATCTATCCTTTTGGGGGTTCATTCAGCTTCGTGTATGTTTATCTTCTCATCTTTCATGATGTCAGGGAAGTTCTCTTCCAATAACTCTTCAAAAAATTTTTCCTGTTCTGGAATCCTGATCACTCATAATTAATTTTTTTTTTTTTTTTTTTTATGGTGTCCAACAGAACTCTTAGATTTTCTTCAGACTTTTTCATTCTTCTGTCTGATTGTTCTTCTAGCATACTAGTATTGAGAGTTTTATCTCCAAGCTCACTAATCCAAATTTCCATTGCTTTGAACTTACTCCATTGCCTTTTGGGTATATTGTCCATATTTGAAGTCTTAGTATCAGTCTTCTGGATTTTTAATTGCATGTTTTGTATGATTTCAAAATTTGCATATATTTTGTCTCTTTGTTCTTGAAGTGTTTTCCTAAATTCTTCTGAAGCTTTTTCTGTGTTTTCCTCAATCTTTCTGTCAGTCCTTTGAAGGTAACTAAGTATTCTTTTTTTTTTTTTTTCATTTCTTTTCCAGTTAGATCCACAGTGCCTTTACTTCCTGAGAAACATTTTCTCACTCTGCATCTTGGTAATTTGTTTGAGTCATTCTCTCTTGTTTGTTGGTGTGCACTAAAATTATCTGTTCTCTCTGAAACATTGTGGTACTGTTGTATTTGTATTTAATTGTATGTTGATTGTACATTGATGTGTTCTTAGGCTCTCTCCTGTGGGGGCAGTTAAAGAATGTGCACTGTTCTCCATGTTCACTGTTCATGCCCCTTAGTTTAGGGTGGGTTTGGCTGGTGTTCATTGTTGTCTATGGTTGATCAGTTTGTATAGGAGCTTGTATTGACTCTTGCCCAGTGGGTGGAGCTGAAGCAGATCTGGTTATGGTTGGACTATATGGGCACAGTTACTGTCACCTTTCCCATCGCCTATGTGAATCTTCTCTGCCAGGCCACCTTCTGTCACCAAAGCTGCACACAAAGTTTAAGATGGTAGCACCACATCTGGCTGGCCACTCAACAGTCAGCCTCCCTGCTCAACTTCTCCTCCCAGCAAGCACTCAATCCACTTCTCTAACCTTTCCTCTGAAGTTCAGGGTTCCAGGATTTTCATCTGTGCCTGTTCCATTTGGTTTCTCATATGTCTGTTATGTAATGATCATTCTGGGATGTGGGAGCTAAGACAGTGAGAACAGGAGGTGGCAGCTACAAAAACTCTCCCATTTGAGACTTTACAGAAAATAAAAACAATTCTAGAAGTGTTCAGAATAATTGCTTAAATGTTCATTAGAATTTCAAGGAGCAAGAATAGTCACTAAAACTTGATTCTGATGAAAAGGAATTAACAGTCCATGGTAGGAACCTCTCTTGTGACTCCTTCTCCCTCCTCAAGGCTCCATCTTTCTTCCCTAAACACCCCCTCTTAGCAGTGGATCTCTATTTTCCACCAAAAGCCAGTCTCTTCCCCATTCTTCCTCCCCCCCTCTCTCTCCATCTCCTCTTGTAATCCTCTTTAATTAGACATAGCATGTAAAAGAATATAGTAGGCCTTCATTTAATATACATTGATGTCTCCTTTTTTTTTTTTAAGATTTAAAAAAATGACTGTTTTTGTTACCATTGAGTCAGTTCCGAGTCATAGTGACCCAAGGAGCGGCTGGGGAGTTTGAAAACTTCCAAATACCACCTAGTAGTAGATGCCTGCTAACATTAGTAATTTCTGCCTTAATTTGATGTTTGTTTTTCCTTGCAATTGGCCCTTAACTGATTCATTTTTGTCAAGATCAAAAGCCCTTAATGAAAAGGAAAAAAGGATTCCCCACCCTAACTTAAAGAATTCTGGTAGTGTTCATGGTTACTAGTCGGGCTGCTAACTTCAAGGTCAGAAATTTGAAACTACTAGCCATTCCAAGGGAGAAAGATGAGAGTTTCTGGTCCCATAAAGATTTACAGCCTCGGAAACCCTACACAGGGTCGCTATGAGTCAGAACCGACTCCACAGCACACCACCACCATATCGCACGTATTTTCCCAAAAATCATTCTTTCTAGTCATAATGGCTCTAGAAAATTCCAGTTTCATAATTTTTGCTAAACGATATGTTGTTGTTGTTGTTGTTAAGTACCGTTGAATCCATTCTGACTCATAGCAACTCTGCATGGGGTTTCCGAGGAGCAATAGGTCAGCTTGAACTGCCGACCTCGTGATTTGCAGTCCAATGAAAAGATATGTTGTTGTTGTTAAGTACCGTTGGAGTCAGTTCCAACTCATAGTGACCCTGCACAGGGTTTCCAAGGCTATACATCTTTACGGGATTTATAGCTCAAATGAAGTCAACTAACATTTCCTTTTATATTTTCTTATTAAATGCCAAGGGAAATATGGCAGAAAATGTTTACTTCAAACAAGGGGGTATTGATCCTCTATGGGCACATCTTACCCTGCACACTTCTTATGCAGCCAAGGTCAAGAGACCAAACCAAAACCTTGTAGTATCATGGGTCCTTTGCACCAGGAGGTGAGAAATGGTTTGGGCTTGTCAACAATTGTGCCTCCAGTGTCTATCACAATGCCTAACACACAGACAAATGGCAGTTATTAAGTAGTAACTTTATAAAAATGAATGATACAAATTCTCTCATTTTAGAAGACACATCCCGACACCTAGAAGGGATGGGTAGAGTTCATTTCATGAACTCATATTCAGTAAGAATTATCTTTCTCTTAGCAGCAAAACAACTGCTTATTTCAAAATCTTTTATACAAATCTAGAGTGTGTTGCCTTTGAAAACAAATTCAAATGAGTAGTTTTATCATTGTTCATGTAAATCAAACCACAGTAGCAAGCCCAGCTCTGTCCTGAAATGCATTATTCATGCCATCACAGCACAGTTGTTTCTCAAAGGGAGAGAAAAGGTAGATTGTAACTGTTTGCCTTCCCTCAACAGCTGCTATTTAAATTGTGACATACTATTCTGTTGTAAATTATATCTTTCCTAAGGAAATTACACTCGTTTTGCAAACACCAAGCAAATTTAGACAAATTAAATACAGAATTACTAATAGTATAAGCTGGCACACATACACATATAAACTTACAAATGAAAGGTGAGAAGGAATTCTTCAAAGAGTAAGTAGAGGTGGTGAAGTAGGACTGAAGAAGGGTGTGAAACAAATGTTGAACTAGTAGTCTAAGGACAGGGTATGTAGGCTCCACATCACCTTATCTAGGCCTGTCAGTGATTAGTGATGGCTCTTCCACTAAGCCCCAGTGAAGCCTGAACTGAAGACCACAGCAATATCAAGATCAACAGGAGCAAATATGACTTCACTGGAGAAATAAAGATAAAATATTTAAAATTAGGCATTTCAAGGAGGGAAGGGGGGGGTGGAATTAATTCTATCTTAATGCCCACATCTCTGATTCCTTATGAGAATGGAGGTTAGAAGAAAACAACCTTTAGTGGTATTCTAGTTTGTGCTAGCAGCTGTGCTGGTTAGTTTACACAAGCTCTTTTACTTAATCCTCAAATAACCCCAAGGTGTCTATATCATCCTCATTTTACAGTGTACACAGTGAGATGAAGTGGGATTAAGTAACCCCCTCAAAGTCACATTCCAAGTAAGTGACAGAGCCACAGCATCAAAATCCCAATTATCTGACTCCATTATACCTAGTCCTGAAGAGCAGCCCCACCCCCCTCCGCCCCCTTTCACCTTTAAACCAACAAAGAATTTAGACAAAACAGGGTTATAGGAGAGAAGCATGCCCTAATGCCCTAGGGAATCCACTGTACGTATGCGTTGAATTATTTTCTCTCCCGTCCATTAGAAGGAGCTAGTTCTATACCATGCTTTGAAGATTAGAGAAAACAGTCCCTCACATCATGGTTTGTGTTCTACAATAAATACCGATTCCTAGTGAGAAAGTCTGGTATGGGTATTCCTGAACACTTTACTGTGCTTATGAGGAGCAGAACAAGCGCACACTAAATGGTTTAAAAAATTAGGAAAGGTGTGCACCAGGGTTGTATGCTTTCACCATACTTTTTCAGTCTGTATGCTGAGCAAATAATTTCAGAAACTGGATTACATGAAGAAGCATATGGCATCAGGGTTGGAGGAAGACTCAACAACAATTTGCAAAATATGCAAATAATACAAGCTTGCTTTCTGAAAGGGAAACGTACTTAAAATACTTGCTGATGAAGATCAAAAACCACAGCCTTGAGTATGTGTTGCACCTCAATGTAAAGAAAACAAAAACTTTCACAACTGGACCCAAAATTACATCACAATAAATGGAGAAAAGATTGAAGTTGTCAAAAACTTGATTTTGTCAGAATCCAATATCAACACTAGTGGAAGCAGCAAACAAATTAAACAATACATTGCATAGGCAATAGTGCTTTAAAAGACCTCTTTAAATTCTAGAGCAAAGATATTAGTTTTGAGGACTAAGGTACACCTGGCATTTTCAATAGTTTCATAAGCATGTAGAAGTTGGACAATGAATAAAGAAGATTGTAGAAGAATTGATGCCGTTACGTTATGGTGTTGGAGAAGAATATTAAAAGTGTCATGAACTGCCAGCAGAACTAACAAATCTGTGTTGGAAAAAGTACAGTCAGAATGCTCCTTAGAAACCAGGATGGCAAGACTTCATCTCTCATATTCATCTCAAATTTTGGACATATTATCAGGAAGGATCACTCCCTGGAGAAGGAGGGTCAGCGAAAAAAAAAAAAAAAAATGGAGACAAACCCGCAATGAGATGGAATGGCACAGTGGCAGCAACAATTGTGAAATGGCGCAGGACTGGGCAGTGTTTAGATCTGTTGTACACTGGGTCACTACTCAATGGCACCTAACAACAATAACAAATGAGTCGGGACCAACTCACAGGCACTTAAAAACAACAACAATCCACTGCACTTAACATACGCTTTTCTCCATAGCTCCACTGACCTTCCTATACCTAACGCTTGTGATCTCTTTTTTCCTGAATCCAGCAGTTCTCAAACTTTTTGTTTTCAGGACCACTTCTTGCATCTTCTTAAAAATTACTGACAACCCTAAAGAACTTCTGTTTATATAGATCTATCGGTGGTTGCCGCTCACCAGCTTACTCCTCAGAAACGCATTATACAGGGTTGCTATGGGTCAGAATTGACTCAACGACACTTAACAAGAACAACATCTTCTTGTATTCTTGTTGCTGTTGTTGAGTGTCGCATAGTCGGTTCCAACTCATAGCAACTCTGCATAGGGTTTCTGAGGAGCAGCTGGTGGGTTTGAACCTTCAACCTTGCAGTTGGCAGTGCTTATCCTACTTTGCCACACCAGGATTAGATATTACAACCAAGAAATGTAAATGCGAAATAATACAGACACACATTCCATTAGTCATTAGAGAAATGACACTATCACATTCATTTCATGTAACTTTGAGAAAACTCAAGTGTTCATTCAAGAAAGACAGAGAGGAGGAGGGTGCAATGGAAATAGGAACCACAGGGAGGAAGTGGGGTCGACTCTTGTTACATGGAGGGAATAGCAGTCACTGTGAAGAAACAAACTGTGTGATTTGTTGGATGCAAAAATGATGATCTGTTCTGTAAATCTTCACTCAATTTACAATAAAAAGGTTCACACACACACACACAGATTAAAAAAGAATAAAGTATATGAGAAAGTGAGAACACAAACCACCAAATGACTTTTAAAGGAGGCTGGCTGGAAGACGACTCTTTGATAAGCTGCCCAAGCAAATTCATAGGGAATGTTTTTAAAAACTATAATTACATCTATACAACATTCTACATTGAATGTAACATAAATTAAAACTACAGAAGTTGTTGCTGCTGTAAAAAAAAAAAAAAAAGAGAGAGAGAGAAAGACAAATACTTTCTTCTTGTTGCTTAGTGTCATAGAGTTGGTTCTGACTCATAATAACTCTGTACAGTGTTTCCAGTGAGCGGCTGGTGGGCTTGAACCACAACCTTGTCATTAGCAGTCCAGTGCTTATCCTACAGCACAACATCAGAACTCCAATATTGTCTCAGTAGCATTATAAAAATAGTTTGATCTTACAGACCCATCAGAAAGGGTCTAGAAGACTGCTAAGTGTTCCCATAGGGACGAATTATACCTAGGCCTTCTTCCTAAAACTTCCTAAGTTACCTAATTCGTTCTCAGCATGGACCATCTCCTGTGGCCAGTAACAACCACAATGGATTGTCTCCAACTTGTTTGGTTTCTATGCTCTGTGCAAGCATGGCTCACAGGGGACATACAATAAATGCTCTTGATTGTCTTTGTTAACTCTGTAAAAAATAATCAGTCTCCAAGTACCAAAGTTTTAATCAATCAACTCAGCATTTCTAGGCTATTTAGAAGTGAAGAAACGTCCAATCCAGGCTGTTTGGTAAACTTTAGTTAGGAGATGAAGGAAGGAATAGGCAGAGTCTCCAAAGCAGCCTCTAGAACCATAAAAGTAAAGAACAACCTTATACTTCAGCAGTTTTTTTGAACATGACATCTTTAGTATTGGATTTTTCTCTTTTATATGACAATATTACTGAACCTAACTCCTAACCTAACCAATTGTTTAACTCCTTCTCTATCAATATTTACCCATTTCTAGATATTTAATTATACAGATACAATCATAGTCACATTGCATAACTGTGTGGCTTCCTATGACAATTAGAGCTGCACTTGTTCTCCATGTGGGACTGTACCTCTAAATAAAACATAAAATAAAATTTTTAAAAAGGACAAATGTCTGCAGTCCATTTCTAAAGAGAATTGAAGCTTTTGTCCTTCAGAAAAATCTTAATCCAAAAAGCAACTTTAGCCTAATTATGCCTACACTTTGAGATGGAACACTCTATGAATGAGGTTATAATCTTCCAGTTCTTCCTGGCTCTTGAGTTTAAGAGTTCAGTCACATCTAAGCCATCCAGTGGAACACCCACTCACACAGACATATACAGACTGATCACAGTCATAGAACAGCATGTTAGAGAAGTAATGACACTTGATTCCTGGAAACCCATCATTTTCATTTCAGGGTGTAGATCTCTCAACAAGCTTTTCAGGGAGAAGAAAGGTGGGTCAGTGGTGTAATAGGCTAAATGTCTGCATTGAGACTATTAGTTCTTTACCATTTTATTCTTTACAAGACAGTTTCTAAAGGATTACCAAGCATTTGTAAAATAAACATTGCTACCCTCCAGAACTGTTTGCTTCATTCTGAAACTGTTCTATTTACTTTAAAAACCACAGGCTATAAACAAGGGCACCTGATCACAGAAGATCTAGAAACTGTTCACTCACTAAATCAACACCTAGGAAGGAAAGGTGGTTAACTGCACTTGAATACAACATGTGCAATTGAATCTTTTCTCTACAGTCTTTAGTATGAGCTTTAGTAGTTAATGAATAAGCTTTAAGGAGATAAACAGAGATCCTCATATGCATATGGATATTATCCTATCACAGACAGCATTATACTTCAAGTTAAATCTTGAAATGTTCTTTTTGATGATGAATGTGATATCATTCCTCTTCAATGTGTTATTTCCAGCACTGTAAATCATGTGATTGTCAGATTCAAAGTGGCCAATACCAGTCCATTTCAGCTCACTAATGCCTAGGATAGTGGTCTTGTATGTGTTACATTTTGTGTTTGACAATCTCCAAGTTTCTTAGATTCATACTTCATATATTCCATATTTTGATATAAATGAATGCTTACAGATAAGTCTCCTCATTTTGAGTTGTGCAAATGAAGGTCCCAAAAGGTTTACTCCACTCCCATCATCAGGGTAAATGCTACTTTGGGGAGGCAGCTCTTCCCCAGTCATATTTTGGGGAAGAGCTGAGGGGCTCTTCCAACCTGAGGGGCTCAATTTCTGGTACTATATATATATCTTACAATATTCGGGTGCTATTCATCATGTTTCAATATTCAACATTGAGGTGCTATCTGACATTGTTCCACTGCTATGCATAAGGTTTTCAGTGGTTAAACAGTCACAAGTCATCTGCTTCTCCTTTTTCCTAGTCTGTCTTTGTCTGGAAGCTCAGCCAAAATATTTGCAGTTCAAGTCCACCAAGGGCTATTCAGAAGAAACCCTGAAGATCAGCTTTTGAAAAATCAGCCACTGAAAACCCCTTTGAGGCACTATTCTACTGTGACAAACATGGGATTACCATAATTTGAAATCAACTCAACAGCAACTGGTTAGAGAGTTTATTAAAGGTGAATGCAATTCAGAGTCAACTGTGTTGTTGCACATATTAGTAGTTCATTCTTTTTTCATTGTTGATTTTATTACATGGTTTGGACAACTTCACTGTATGCATTATTTAACCATTCATCAATTCAATGACACCAGGATGTTTCCAGGCTTTGGTGGTTAGGAATTAAGTTGCTATAAATATTCATGTATGAATAGTAGTATGGATAGCTATACACTGCATGTAGAAGAAGGCTGTGTGCTACATTTTCATTTTTCTTTGGTAAATATCTAGGAGTGGTGTTGGATCATTAAGTTTATGTATGATTACCTTTTTAAGAAGTGACCACTGTATTTTGTATACACTCAGCAATGTATGAAGGTCCTAGTTTATATGGATACTTGTCAACATTTAGAATTGTCAGTATTTTTTTTTAAATTTATTTGTTAGTGGTACTTTAATATGGCTTTCAACATGTCTACTGTTCTCTTCAAGTTCCTTAAATGTTCCTAAAAGTTCCATTTATGGTACTCTTTTCTTTTCAATCAACTTTCAACCATTCTCATAATTTTCCATTGCATCTATACGCTGATAACTTTCACACAATTTTCTATCTAGACTTCTCTACTGAGCTCCAAACCAATATATCCAACCATCTTTAGATCTACATCTACTGCTTATAAGTACCCAAATCAAGGTACTTAGTTCATAAAACCAAGTTCATTACTGTGATGAACTCTAAAACCACCCACAAGTTCTTCTCATCCCTGTGTATGTGTTCCTTTGCAATATAACTTTCAGCTCCCCCCAACATAAACAAAATACACTGCCATCAAGTCAATTCTGAATCATAATAACTCCAGGTAGGGTTTCTATGGTTATAAATCGTTACAGGAGCAGACAGCCTCATCTTTCTCCTATGGAGAAGCTGGTGGATTTGAACCATCAACTTTGCAATGTTGTTGTTGTTAAGTACCGTGGAGTTGGTTCCAACTCATAGTGACCCTGCATAGGGTTTCTGAGGCTGTAAATCTTTACAGGAGCAAAACGCCTCATCTTTTTCCCTGGAACTTCTGGCGGTTTCAAACTGTTGACCTTGAGGTTGGCAGCCCGACTTGTAACCACTGCGCTACGAGAGTAGCACAAAACCTAACCTACAGCACCACTAGGGCTCCTTTACACCATCAAAAGGGAGAGTCTGTGTTTCCATTCTTTACATCTGTCCTTGGCTGTATAACATCAGCAAATGTGATACAAGGATTGACTTGAAAATTGTTCATGTATTGAAGTTTGTTCTTTCTTGTTGCTCTCAGCACACTATCCCCCATGTGAGAAATCTGAGCTAGCCTGCTGGATAATGTGAGTAAAGCCATACTAGACAAATCAACTGCCAAGCAGCTATAAGTACATGAGCAAGTTGGGCAGAGATCAGCCAAGCCAGCTCAGAAAAGAAGAAGCAACCAACCAGCCCACATGTTCGTGATCTAAATACAAGGGTGCTAACAAAGTCACTGTTTGTTTGTTTGTTTTCAGTATTTTGGTATGTAGCAATAGAGAACTGATATTACTACCTTTCTCCCTTAATCTGTTTCCCCTATTTAATAAGATAATCCATATCTTATTAAATTTGACTAATATCTACAACATTGACCAAGTCTGAAACTTGAGAAGATTCTAGGACATTTTCTCTCCTTTACACACCTGGCTCACACCAATGCTCATACAACTGGTCATCAAATATACTTTTCATGCTTTAAATAAAGTTAAATACCCACTACATTACCTTCCTTCCATCTCATAGCTACTACTCTAATCCGTTATCCAATTTTCCTGAACTATTTTAAAGTCTCTTGGTTGGTATCCAATCCTTCATTTGCAACTTCTCTATGTAAGAGAAAAATCTTACCTTGGAGAACAACAAGGAGGCTGTACGCTATCACATAACATGGATGAACCTTGAGGACATTATGTTGAGTGAAATTAATCAGTCACAAAAGGAGAAATACTGCACAGGACCACTACTGTAAAAGCCTAACAAAAAGAACCCATACTAAAGAGGGAGAAGGAGGATTCTTAGCTGGTTACCGGGATGTGGGGGGTTAGGGTGAGGGGAAGGAAGGGGATGGTGGAACACAGGGTAGGGAATAGACATAAGATAGTTTGGGTACAAGGGAGAGGGACACTACACAAGAAGGGGGAGGGGAATAGAAGAACAAGATGGATGGGAAAACAATTAGGCAGGTTTGCATGGACTAAGCGGGACAGAGGTAAATAATGATGTATGCACAACTGTGGAACAACTGGGCTCTGGGATACAGGGATTGAGATATGGTTGGAAGGGCAAAAGGGGGGAAATAATGTTAAGATGCTTGGCTGTCTTTTGAATGTTGGTTTCCTTGGCATACCATTATAAAATAGACACTTGAGGGAGAGAGAAAGGAATAGCCAAAAATATCACCATAGAAAGCTTGTAAGCCCATCTTCTGCCTCTAAATCATTGGAATACCTAAAATGGGACTACAGTGTGCCCAGTGAAGGAGGCTTCCTGTGGAGCCTCTGCATTGCATAAGACCATAGGTGGAATCCTGAACCTCACCCAGAATCTTCTGAGGTGGGAAATTTCCACCTGAAAGAACAAGCAGACCAGCCTGGAGTGGCTAGAAGAACAGAAGATACATCTTGAAAAAAAGAACTACAGGAAAAATACAAAACAATAACAGCAGTCTGACTGATTACTACAAGAACAAGCAAGTTGCTTGCCCAGAAGACATCAGGGCAAGTGGTCAGGTCCCCTTAGGGCAAACCCCCTTCCAAGACTAAGATTCAATGGGAATACATGAGCAGACATGCATTCTGATTGCTGACCACGTTCGTCACCAATAAGAGGAAGTGAAGGAAAAACAGCAATGAAGCTGCGAGCTAAGACCTACAACAGTCAATAGACTCCTGTGAACCCAGGTGGAGACCTGGTTGGCCAGCAGTGTAGCAAGACCTGGGGACTCTTGGGCTCAGAGTCAGTGACATAGTCACAGAGGATTAGAGTGGAGAGTGAAGCATCCAGCAGATAAGAAGAGAGGGCATATGCATAAGAAGAACCACACTTGCAGATACTAACCATTTGACCTAGCTTCAATGACTGGATGATCAGAGCTCAACTAGAAGAAGAAAGAAGAGGAAAAAAAGAGTAACCTGATACAATTTGATGAACTTGACCTATACCTATGGATGTAGTACTCAAAAGAGGGAACAAATCTTTACAGCGAGGATCATTTTTACCCTCTCCAATACACAGAATAGACAAGGATGGGCAACGTGGACATTGGCTACCCAAAGTAGGAGGACTACAAAGGCAAGAACTGACTGGCTTACAAGCTTTCAAGAGGGAGCCTAGATCCAGAGGGCAAAGAGGAAGGTACAAGCTCCACTGAGTAGCATCCAATCTGGTTGGACGGGGCTAATGAAAGGAGATGGGGATAGGTCTCTTGTGGTACAATGGTGAATAATAGTTATCAGGACTGACTGCGAGGGTTGGAAATATAAAGGTAGACATTTTGTAGCAAAAGGAGGGGAGTGTTTGACTTTGCAGTCCAGGAGCGGAGGTTCCTGGAACCATAAAGGGAGAAGAGAAGAGTGTGAGACCCTACCCAGAGAAGCAGTGATGCCAGAGATGGAGGCAGAGACAATGACGTGAAAAGATGGAGCAGTTGGGGACTCTATACCCAGAGAGGGAGAGGGGCTGTGTGCTGACGACCAGGGGTCAGGCTTGCAGGGTATACCCTTTGGTTGGTTGATGATACATGGAGGGGATTGTAACCATGGCAATGTAACGATATATGATAGGATGAATGTAAAGCTAATGTTTTCCCATGTAAAGTATCGCATAGTTCACAATAAAACATTTAAAAAAAAAAAAAAGCCACAGCAATTTCACACCTCAACTCTGAGTCTCGGCCAAAGATGCCTCTTCTACTCAACCCCCTCCTCTGTCTGGCTAACAACTGTGCCCATTTTTCCATAATTACAGCTCACCTTAATTCTTGCTCTGGACTCCCAAGTCAATCACATACCTCTTCTCTGAGCTTGTACATTCCTTGGGCTTATATTGTTGTTGTTAGGTGCCATTGTTAGTGGTTAGGAGTCTGGATTTGAATCATAGCTTTGTTTCCTTCTGGTTGTATGACCTTGGTTAAGTTACTTAACTTCTCCATACTTCAATATCTTCATCTACAAATGGACTATGACACAGAATGCTACATATCTGTTCTCTTCTTCCTTTAGGTAATAGACTTCTGAGTTCTAGGTAGGCATATGGCCACCCCACAACCTCCAGACTCCTCAGTCTTCTTGCAGCAAATGTAGACATGTGTAGAAGTGATATGTGCAATTCCAGGCCTCCTCCTGAGAGAGGAATCTACTTGCCCTAGATTCTTCTTACACCCTTTCTATTCCCATTGTTGTTAAGTGCCATGATGTTGGTTCAGTCTCATAGCAACTCTGTACAGGGTTTCCAAGGAATTAGAAAGTGGCAATTACTGGAGTAACTTTGGAAGCCATGTGTTGAGGACTGATGAGTTTTCAAGATGGCTCTAGACCACTCACTTTTGCATTATTAAGGGAGAAGAAACAAATGTCTGTCTTATATAAATCCAAACCCACTGCCATCAAGTTGATTCCAACTCATAGCAACCCTGTACAGAGTTTCTGTGGATGTAAATCTTTCTGGGAGCAGAAAGCTTCATTTTTATTCCCCATGGAACAGTTCCTGGGTTTGAACTGCAGTTAGCAGACCAGCACGTATACTAACAGCCGCCCATTGTATTTTTGTATTTCCAGTATAGAACTTGTTCTGCTAGCCTGTATATTCTCTAATACCTGGAAATAATTATAATATCTTAGTAGTCATAGAACTATGAAATAATAAAATGGAAACTAAAGCTTACCTGATGTATTTTATTGTCACTGTTAAGTGCTATAGAGTCAGTTCCAACTCATAGAAACCCTGTATAGGGTTTCCAAGGAGTAACTGGTGGGTTTGAACCGCCAGCCTTGCAGTTAGCAGTCCAGTGCTTATCCTACAGTGCCACACCACGACTCCTGATATATACCCCTCCCCAAATAAAAACAAAACCACTCCCATCAATTCGATTACAACTCATAGCAACCTATAGGATGAGTAGAACTGCTCCATAGAGCTTCCAAGACTGGATATCTTTATTGGAGTCAACAGTCATCTTTCTTTCATGGAGTTGCTATTGGACTTAAACCACCAACCTTGTAGTTAGCTTAATCCATTGCTGCACTAGGATTCCTTACCTGACATATAATAAGACTAAATAAATGTTAGCTATTTGTAGCAGACCCCCAACAAGATGGATTGGCCAAGTGGCAGCATTGATGGACTCAAGCGTGGCAACAGTAGTGAGGTTGGCCCAGGATCAGGCAGTGTTTCGTTCTGCTGTGCATGAGGTAGCTATGGGTCGGTCGGTGCCAACTCAACGGCACTTAACAACAACAACAAGCATTTGTAGCAGTGGAAATAGAGTCTAGTCTTCTTAGTTTGTTTCTGTCCTACAAAAGATTGAATTGACTGGGGTAATGGCCTGGCACTTTCATATATATTCAAAGTAATGCCAAATATTCCATTACTGTTTGAACAGGAAATGTAATTTAGCTTTACATACTTAATTATTATTTTAAGAACTACTTTTATGAAAAAGTACGTATGAGGCCTGAAAAGCCCAGATGTCCCTTCTCCATGGGTACCGATTTTCCAAGTTACGGGCCAAATACTATCTTAATTAAGAAGCTTTCCTCATCTCTCAGAACAGGAAATAAAACCCCACGCTTCTACCATACCTTCACCGTAACTTTTTATTTAGCTCTTATCTCTCTCTACATTGAGTTATAATTATTTATGCACACATCTTATCTCCCTCATTCAATTATAAATTTCTTGATAGCAGCACTGATTTCTAATTAACTAGTCTGAGCCAGAGCAACTACTTCGTACACTGTATTGCTCACAGCAGGCACTGAATAAATGTCTACTGAATACATACAAGTTTGTGTAGTGCTAAAAGACGCCAGTTTCAAACAAACCTGCCTCACCACCCACTAGCCAAGGGACTTCCAGCACAGTTACTTGAGTTCTCTAAAGTTTGTCTTGTTTGTATAATGGGATGGTTAAATATTAAATGAGGCAAGGTAAAGAAAGGTCATCATAAGTACTTAAGAATTTCAATATTTAGTACTATTCTATTCCAGATTACTCTTGGCTATGAAAGTACTCAGACAGATGCTTATTCAGCACCTACAAGGAATACAGATACACACAACTAACTTCATACACAACACTGGAATGAATATTTTTACAAGCGAGCCTGCAGCTTAAGAAAATTGGTCTATGAACACATGATTACTAAGTGAGGGTGTTGGGAGATTTTGTTAACGCCAATGAACTAAGTGCTAATTTTCTGACCATTATTCGTATCTTAAAACAAAAACTAACTGATGAGGGAGAAAATTAAACCTCACAATTAAAGTCAACAAAGCAAAAAGTTCATGTATTATACATATTTCAGATACACAGTCAATTTTGAGAGTGCTGACTTCAACAGCAATCTCTGAGACTTTCAAAGCAGACCTATCTTCCCTCCAAGAGTTACAACGGTCCTTTAACGTACAAGAACTTTGACAACCCTGAGTAGCTTAATAGAAGAAGCAAAGAGGCAGAAGAACTTGTTTTCACTTCATCCTGTGGTCTTTCTCTGATTTCTCACTGAGAAGAGTAAGCTTACAATCCAATTTCCACTATCCCTTAAGAGTTTAATAATGGAGATTAATAACAGCGGGCTATTAATATGACTTATCACACATGTACAGGATCAACACAGCAGTAACATTCAACTGGAGAATTTTAAAGATATTTTAGAATAAATAATGCAATTGCTGGCTTGAAAATTCAGCAATTTTGTAAACTTCTCTGAGTTGTAGAAAAACTACAAAACGCTAAATAATCTAAGCATTTTCTTCTAATAGGAGGGAATCTCAAAGAGTTCATGGAAAATGTCATTATCTTTCAATTTCATTTTTTCATGAACTTTATGAAGCTCCCTCGTAAAAGGAGACGTTCCTAGCTTCTGCTACTCACACTGCAGACTTACGAATTAGAATGTACTTATAACACCAATGAACTTAAATTTAAAGTGATAAAATGTAAGACTATAAGAAATAAATCTACACATCATTTTATCACAATGAATCAGCTGACTATGTTATATGCTGTGGAACATTTAAGACATGAGGAAAGTATCTGATGACAGAAATGGAATTAACTCAGCACCAACAGACAAAATACTCAGCTTAACCTTGGAAATTCAACAGAACACAAGGCTGACAAAGTCCTTGTCCTCTTGTAGTTCCGGGTCTTTCAGATAAAGAAACAATGCCAGTCCTGAGCATGCACAGGTGATACATGTTCTCAGCCTTTGAAGTGGAGAAATACATGTTCTCTGCTTTTGTAGTATTGATGGTCCATCCCTTGTCCCCTCAGCCCAACTTCACTGAAAATTGCAGTGAAGCCATTTCCAGCATGGCTGCAGATGGCTACCTTATCCTCCCTACATCTCTCTTCTCTGCATGAGGGCTTTCTTTCTCTTACACCTGGGCAACTTTCTCAACTGCATGTAGGAGCAACCCAGAAATGGGCTATGAAAGGGGGTGATTAATGCCCCCGTGGCAGCTCTCAACCTGCAGAGGATGGAAGTTGGCCCAGCTTTTCTATTTTCTAGCCTTGGGTGAGTGATTCTGAGGCATCTGTTACATGGCTTCTCAGAGGATCCCCTCAGGATTAAGTCGCAGTTACCACAGTGGTGCGTAGTAACACATACTTTATTAACTTGACTTCCTTTCAGCTCACTCTCTTCCACATCCTCACTGAAGCTTCCTCCCAAATAAATTACTTTTATTCAAGTCTCCTAGAGTCTGATTTGCATGGACCTTATCTACTTCTCCTCAGGCATATTCAGTAGTACTGGAATAACACATGAAATGAGTGTATCACAACACATACCTTTCATCAATTTATTAAATGTTAAAATGTGAATAAATCATTTAATGAGAACTAAGATTGAAAAAAGAAAAGAAAAGAAAAAAAGAGTGTGGCAGCTAGAACAAAAGCCAATGCTAACAAGTTGAACTATAACAGGTTCACTTGATTCCAAAGAACCACTTACACAGCACAGGAAGAGAGATATGAGGATCCAGAGATACAAGTGACAAAGCTTCAAGAATTTGGGTTGACTAGCAACTCCATGTTATTTGTGGAGTCCTGCCCAGACTCTGGCATAGATAGTGCTGCAGGATGATGCACTGGACCAAACGCAAGGTCTGTTCTTCATCTCTTATACTTCAGACATATTATCCGGAGGACCCAGTCCCTGGAGAAGGATATCATGTTTGCTAAAGTGGAGGGTCAGCATAAAAGAGGCAGAACCCCAATGAGATGGATTGGCACAGTGGCAGCTGCAATGGGCTCTAATGTAGCAACAATTGTGAGGTTGGCCCATGACCGGGCAGTGTTTCCTTCTGTTGTGTGTACGTGGGGTTGCTATGAGTTGCTACCAACTCAATGGCACCTAACAACAACAACAACACCTACGCCTGACAGTGTAGTCACGTTGAATACAAGAGACATGACTGTAACATTCACTATGTTCTGCTCTCTGATCAGGATTTCTGAACTCTATCATAACCTATGGGACAGCAGATGAATATGAGATTTGATGTTGCCCAAACAGACATCATACAGCACATTAATGTACAGGAAAAGCTAGCCTTTCAGGGGTGGGACAGTGCACCTAAAGAATGAGTCACACTTTGACACAGTGCCAGCTGAATACTGAGACCAAGTATGTGTACATAATTAATTATTGGTTACAGAGCTGCTAACAAAGGATTCCCTCAGATGACCACTTTGAAATGATCTTTGTATTTTAAGCTAATTTATTTCAGTGGGAAAGAGGAAAAGATAAAAAGGCCATAACCCCTGCCTCCCAACTGACAGCAGAAAAAAAAAAAAAAAAAAAAGTTAACCAAGCTTCTAGCAATGAAGTTGGAGATTCCTGAGAATCAAGTTTTATCACATGATTTGAGAGAAAATTTAGATCTCTCAACCAAAAACATCTAATGACTTTTTTCCTTATATGTCCATTACAAACAAGAGGGTATAGTGGCTCAACAGGATAAGCACTGGACTGTGAAGTACAAGGTCAACGGTTCAAGCCCACCAGCTACTCCACAGAAGAAAGATGCGCTTTCTGCTCCTGCAAATATTTAAAGCCTGGGTAAACCTCTACAGGGTTACTGTGAATTGGAACCAACTGGATGGCACTTAATAACAACTACAAGCAAACCCTAAGAAACAGAAAAAGGAATGAAACATAATCCTGCCCTTAAGGAATTTATCATATAAGACTTGTTTTGGTTGTGTGTTGTCATGTCAATTCTGACTCATGGTAAGCCTATATGAGGATATGACAAAAAGGTTCCAGTTCATATATATGTGGATTTACTCCAAGCAAAACATGCTTAAACATATTGTTGACCTGTGAATGGCTGCAGACAAGTTCTACCATTAATACCCTTGTCTTAGTTTCATTGTTGTTGTCCTTAAGTGCCATCAAGTCACTTCTCACTCATAGTGACCCTATATAGGTTTTCCAAGGAGTGGCTGGTGAATTTGAATTTGAACTGCTGACCTTGTGGCTCAAATCAACCTTGCAATCAATCCAGCGCATTAATCAGCAGCACCACACCAGGACTCCCTTAGTTTCATTGTTGTTGTTGTTGTTGTTGTTGTTAAATGCCTTTGAGTCAGTTCCGACTCATAGCGGCCCTGTATAGGGTTTCCAAGGAGCAGCTGGTGGGTTTGAACTGCTGGCCTTGTAGTTAGCAGTCCAGTCTGATCCTACAGCATCACACCATGCCTTCAAAAAGAAAAAGTCCAGTCAAAACAGTGGCTCCTGAGTGGATCTGCTGAGCCAGACAATTTCAAGATTATTGGGACTGCTCAAGATTATTGGGACTGATTTTTTGAATTACAAAGGAGTAATCTTGATAGGCTTTCTTAAAGGACACTGATCATGGAGGCTTATTCTGAAGAAGTTTTAAGAAAACCGAAAACTGCATTAATGAGAAAAAGGCCAGTAAAGTAGCACCAAGCAATTTTTTTCTAAAACAACAATGCATCCACTTGTTCTTCAAGAGTAGTACAGGATGTCCTACAAGAATTTAATTGGAAAGCCTTATTCTATGCATACTACAGCCCTCATCTTTAACCTTCAGACTTTTTTGTGCCCCCAAATTCAAAGGAACATGATCTGAGCCCCTCAAAGATGCCAAAACTGCTGCTTTTGCGTCACGTAAATCGAAGGGTGCAGAATCCTTGAGGGAAGAGTTACAGGATGGAAACGCCATCTTCAGAAGTTGTACAGAGCTAGATGGAGCATATGTCATGAAACAGTAGCTCCACATTTTAGTATATCTGCTTAGTAAAGGTTTCCATGATCCTAGTGTGGCAATATAGGATAAGAACTGGACTGCTACCTGAAAGATTGGTGGTTCAAACCCTATACATGATAGCTATGAGTCAGAACTGACTTGATGGAACTTAACAACAACAACATGATTTTTGTAGTGATACTTTTTGGTTTACCACTGTCCACATATGATGTAAGGGTAGTGGAGTTGAATATGTTGGTGCTTGGGTGATGATACACGTGAGTAAGCACTCAACTGCTAGCTGGAAAGTTGGTAGTTTGAACCTCCATGGAGGCCCTCTTACAAGGGTCCCGTCCCATATCAGACCACACGCCATCTTAATCATAGGATAATATGAGACAAATATAACTAAAAATTGCTTAACTGTAACATTTCTTAGTTTATATGACTACTGACAACAAAATTGTTTTGTAAAATCTTTCTACATTGAATTACAACACTATTGGTTACAGCAGTCCTGGTAACTGAGCAGAAAAGCCTTTTCTGGGTTTTCTCCTTTTCCTTTAATTACTACGTCATTCTCAAAAAAGTTAATTATACAGATTCACAAGCACTATTGTCACAAGACTATAGCTAAAACATCAGAAATTCTGACAAAATCAGCGGCAGCGAGGAAAACACCATGCATGCTTATAGTGCCTGCAGATGAAACCACATGATTCAAAGCGTCATTGTAACTGGGTAATGCTTACAGCTCTGACCAGGGATCATCAGAAAGTTCAAATGGTAAATGAGCATAGAATTTTAGGCTTGAAGGGAGCTCTGGTAGCATAGTGGTTACGAATCAGGCTGCGAGCCGCAAGGTCGACAGTTCGAAACTACCAGCTGTCCCGCGGGAGAAAGATGAGGTGTTCTGCTCCGTAAAGACTGACAGCCTAGGAAACCCTGTATAGGGCCGCTATGAGTTGGAACCAACTCCACGGCAAACAACAACAGGTATAGTGATACATGTAAGCTGGGCTAATGAAAAATGTTTCTGTTGTCATAACAAACTTTATGAATATTATAACAAATATAATAGATTTCTGATGAAACATTGTACACAAATTTTATAGACAGTCATTTTGATGTCACATCCATCTGACCGTGTCAACCAGTTGGATCGACAACCCCCACATTCCCTTAGGGGCAGCATGGCCCAGAGGAACCTCAAAAGATAGGTGGTATGTGGCAATCTGCTTCTACGAGGTCACAACCTTGAAAACTCTACGGAGCAGTTCTACTCTGCACATATGGGGGTCACCATGAGTCAGAATCAACTCAACAGCTGCCACAAAGAACAGAACCATTCATATCAGGGCTCTGGTGGCTCAAGGGTAGAACCCTCATCTTCCATGCAGCAGCCCGCAGTTAAAGTTCCAGCCAACACACATCATATACAATCACAGCCCATCTGTCAATGGAGACTTGCATGTTGCTATCCTGCTGAACACGTTTCAGTAGAGCTTCTAGACTTAGATAGACTAAGAGGAAAGGTCTGGCTATCTACTTCTGAAAATCAGCTAATGAATGAGGACTGCCAAGGACTAGGCAGTGTTTCATTCCATAGTGCATGAGGTCACCATGAGCCAGAGGCTGATTCTACAACTGTTAATAACATCATCATGTGGGTAATATCTTAAAATACTTTTTCACAGATTCTCTTAAAAGCACTCAAGCCTCAAAAAACCTTGAGTCTTCTTCTTATCCACCCCTATTCCCATTGGCCAGTAACAGATATTTCCTGAAGTTTAAAGTGGATAAGTGACCTATTTAAGATGGTACAGTCAAAAGCTGAACCCCATGATTTTACAGATTTGTTGTCTCTTTTTGCTTTTAAATGTTTTCTCTTTGACTTTAATGTTCTACAGTTTATTTAGTAAGGTGTGTCAAGCTGTGGATTTGATTTTACTTATCCTACTCTAAGCTCAATATACCTCTTCAGCCCCTAAAACTGCATTTTTCTCAAATCAAGTCTGTGCCCAAATCTCCTTATATATTACTTCTCTCCCACTCTTTCATATCTCTTTCTAAAATTTGACTGTTGATGTTGTTGTTATGTGCTGTCGAGTCAGCTCCAACTCATAGTGACCCTGTACAGGGTTTCCAAGGCACAGCTGGTGAGTTTGAACGACCGACCTTGTGAATAGGAGTCCAGTTCTTATTCTACAGCACCATACCAGAATGTGAATGTTGCTGTTGCTGAGTCCCGTCAAATCAGTTACAACTCATAGCCACCCTGTATGGGTTTCCAAGGAGCAGCTCGTGAGTTTGAACTGCCGACCTTGAGATTCAAACCAACCTTGTGGTTCAGTGCGTTATCCCACGACGTCACTCCAGGACCTGCTAAACCTTCTTGGTCTACCCTACAAACACCTTCCATGATTTATTCATATTGCCTATTTTTGTATATCTTTGTACTACATTCTGGTTGACTTCCTGAGATCTGTTTTCCAGAGAACTGATCCTCTCCTCATTTTTATATAACATGCTTGTTCATGCTTTTTAAAACTACCTGCTCTTTTTTCATGAGCACTGGTAGGGTAATGAGTTATAGCACTGAGCTGCTAACCACGAAGTTGGCAGTTTGAATCCACCAACTGTTCCATGGGAGAAAGATGAGACTTCCTGTTCCCATAAAGATTTCCAGTCTCAGAAACTTTCCACAGGGTCACTGTGAGTCGGAACCAACTTGATGGCACACACAGCAGCAGCAGCTCTGTTTTCATATCGTTTTTCTTCCAGTAAGTCCCTGGGTGGCAAATAGTTTAAGTTTGTTCCAGCGGAGTGCTTTAGGATAAGCACTGGACTGCTAACCACAAGGCCGGTGGTTCAAACCCAACAGTTGTTCCTTAGAAACCCTATACAGAATCACTATGAGTCATAAGTGACTAGACAGCATTTAACAACTACAACAACTAACTAAAGGTTGGCAGTTTAAACCTACTCAGAGGCACTGCAGAAGTAAAGATTCTGTAAAGAGTTCAGTCAAGAAAACCCTCGGGAGTAGTTTCTGGTTAATATATGATGTCACTCTATATCAGAACCAACTTGACAGCCACAGATAAGAAGATAAGAAACTATTGTGTAGCAAATAGTTTGGGGTTTTTTTTTGGTTGCTGTTGTTCTTCCATTAGAGTTTCTAAATTCTCTGGAATTTTACACACAATGACTATGAAGTCCAGCCGTATCAGGTTGTTCTATTTAGCTCCTGTTCTTGATTACTAATGGGTTGTTCGTCAAAACTGCAGACTCCGCCTTCCCTTAGTTTTATTGTGAGTCCATCTTAAGTTGTTGTGTTGTTGTTAACTGCTGTTGAATCGGTACTGACCCATAGTGACCCTGTATAGGGTTTCCTAGGAGTAACTGTTGAGTTTGAATCGCCAACCTTGCGATTCACACTGACTTTGCTGTCCAACAAACACACTAACCCATAGTGCTACACCAGGACTCCATTGAATAAATAAGCTAGTCCAATAATGAGATGTTGTATGTAAAGTGCCTGCAACAGGGAGTGGGACAATTGGTTGTTATCTCCCTGCCCCACGGCAGTGAATAAATAGCACTTTTAGACTTAGCTGTGTGGCTCTGGAGAATCCCATCAACTGTCTCTCCAGTTTCGTAATCTTTACAAAAGCGGCTTTTCACAATTCATTTGTGATTATAAATGCTTGCATAGAGCTCAAAACAAATGTTGTTTTTCTTAGATAATATTATTATAAGTATATACAAACTCTGAAATTGATTTGAGTGAGCTCTTAATTACTGGTCTTAGTTTTCTATGATTCTCTGCAGATTCCAGTAACCTTTCTTTCACAACAATGGAGTTATAATCAATCTCCTACTGTGACTAATTTCAGAGTTAAGGAGATTATCAAGCTACAACTAAAATTATACTTAGAACAGAATTCTAAGACAATAGTTAGATATTACACACCATCCAAAACAATACTTTACAAGCTAAACTCTCCTGAAATTTTTATACAGATAAATTACAGCTGTTAATGAAATGCTATAGCCGTTATATTTCAACTCTCACAAAAATATATAAATAAATAGCATATGGCTGATATTTACTGTCTAAAAGTGGCCTTACACAGTTAATTATCAAGATTTTTTTCCCATCAGATAAACTATTGTGTAGCAAAACAGGGTTGAAATTATTCCTTGACTACAAATCCCTCAATGTGTAAAAGAAGAATAATGGGGGGAAATTGTAAAGACTTTTTACAGTGGGTACATTTACATCTGAAAATGTCACATTGAATAAAGTTTTAATGTCATTTGTTTTATAACTAAAAATAATCTCCCTTAGATCACATAATTAAAATAAATATTTCTTACCTCTGAATTTCTTGGGAGGGTTGGCAAGGTCCCCCGCCTCCGGGTGTACCACACATCTATCATCCACCAACCTAGAAGGAAAAGCATGTTTACATTGTCAACAGAGACATTTTCATAAAGCATAGGTTAAATGTGGATATTGTATTTTTAAAATATTAATATACAAACTCTGAAATTGATTTGAGTGAGCTCTTAATTACTGGTCTTAGTTTTCTATGATTCTCTGCAGATTCCAGTAACCTTTCTTTCACAACAATGGAGTTATAATCAATCTCCTACTGTGACTAATTTCAGAGTTAAGGAGATTATCAAGCTACAGCTAAAATTATACTTAGGACATTTCCATAAAGCATAGGCTAAATGTGGATATTGTAGAACTATTCCAAAATTTTAATACCATTCTTAACTTGTTGTTGTTGTTGTTGTTAAGTGCCGTCGAGTCGATTCCGACCCATAGCGACCCTGTATAGGGTTTCCAAGAGTTAAGAAACTCTTAATAATCGTTGATTTGTAGAAAGACTTGGTTATAACAATCTTAACTAGAACAAGGTTTTAAAATTGAAAAATATGAAACATGGTTACATGGTTTCATTACACGAATCATGATATAAACATGGAACACTAGAAGAACTATAAAATTCTAATCAAAAACAAAAGGCATTAACCATGTATTATGAACATAAGTGTTAACCAATCAATAAGGAGTCCTGGTGTGGCGCTGTGGGTTAATACACCAGACTGCAAAGCCATTTGAACTGCAAGGTTGGTGGTTCAAGCTCACCAGCTGCTCTTTGGAAACCCTATACAGGGTCACTATGAGTCGCAACCGACTCGACAGCACTTAACGACAATAACAATCAATAAGATCATATATGTTTAAACACACATCTACACCCCTCTACACATACACATACACTTAGCAACAATTGTTGTTGGTAAGTGCTGTTGAGTCAATTCTGACTCATAGCAGCCCTGTATAGGGTTTCCAAGGAGTAGTTGGTGGTTTTGAACCACCGAACTCACAGTTAGAAATCTAGTGCTTACCCTTACAGCACCAAACTATATACAGTGGTCAAATTACTTACTGGTTTTATTTTCCTCCTTTTTTTCTCTGCATGAGTTTTTTTGTTTTGTATTTTAAGTACAATGTACGTGTAAGTTTATGCCCTCAGGCTTACATAGTGCCCAAAGAGTGGGATACGTGTGAGCCGTCAGTGCGCACTCAAACCCTAGCTCAGCCACTTACTAGCTAAGTGACCTTGGACCTGCTTCTTTACACCTATAAAACAAGGTGTTCGCTGTTATTAAATCCATTCCAACTCATGCAGTCCCATGTGTACAGAGAACTTCTCCATAGGCAAGGATGGGTTACCCAATAGCATCAACAAAACAGGGCCACCAGTTACACAAGGAAAAGTGAGCGCTACAGTACAAGGGAACTGACAAGGCACTAAATGTCTGCTGGAAACAAAATTCACAGAGTCATGAGGTACAAGGTTGTATCTGGGTACAAGGTTGTTTAAGAGATCACTACCACTTCAAACCTTTATTGACATCTGTCTTCTACTGTTCTCTTTTGTGTAATTGAAACAACTTTATCTCAGTGGGTCTCTTGTGAAGGTACTATTTCTTGCTAATAAACAAGGGATATGGGTGTGCTGTTGAGTCTAACTCTTGCTACATTTACCCAATATGGAAATGTATGTTACATGAGTGGTTACTGGGCAAGGACAGATTATATCAATAGATAGCAAGTCTCTGAACCATTTTGAGAGAAGGTCTTGTACATCCACATCTGTTGATTCAGAAACTCCAGCCAGGAGGGCCAGAAATGCCCTTTGGCATCATACAAGAGTATGCTCTTGCGCACATTCTGGTACACAACCAATGGGCATTCCAGTAACAGATTAAGCGCATGCAGTCTAGCAAATTACTTCATATGGCTCTTCTACCCATATTCCTGTGGTGGTGGTTGTGTGCTGTGGAGTCAGTTCCAACTCATAGCCCTGAATAGGGTTGCTGAGACTGTAAATCTTTACAGGAGCAGAAAGCCTCCTCTTTCTCCCGCAGAAAGGCTGGTAGTTTCGAGCTGCTAACCTTGAGGTTATCAGCCCAAGTTGTAAACTAAGAGCCCCTTTCATAGTCCTGTAACTCTCACCAAAACAGAAGGTCGAAGAAGATATGATACACTTGTAAGTGATTGTTGTTAATAGGACTGTTAACTTGGAAATCAAATGAAGGTAATGGTCAATGGTACCATCCTGCTAGATTTAAAATCAGTCATCAAATAAGCAGGAAGGGTGGGGATATCATTGCCACAAGCAGGAGGGGAGCGTGTCCTTTGTACACAGACATCCCTGTGCACCGACCATCCTCAGCCCAGGGACAAAAAGCTATGATACCAGAGAAGCGGCAAAGGTGCAGCAGCAGAACCAAGAACCAGAGAACAAGACAGAGTAATGTGTTTCCCACACACAGAACAAGTACAGCTGAGTGACTTTGAGCAAGAGACTTGACTGCACAATGAGGTGCCCTCCAGGCACATAACTGGATGAGCTATGTTTGCTGACCCACTGGTGTGGCACTGCGGTTTAATGGGCTAGACTGCAAAGTCGTTTAAACCACAAGGTCAGCAGACCAAGCTCACCAGCTGCTCCTCAGAAACCCTATAAAGGTCGCTATGGGTCAGAACCAACTCAACAGCACTTAACAACAATAATATTTATCAAGAGCCTTAACAGTTTCTGACATTTATAATAAGCACTATGTGGGTTAATTCATCAGACTGCAAAGCCGTTTGAACTCCAAGGTTGGTGGTTCAAGCTCACCAGCTCCTACTCGGAAACCCTATACAGGGTCGCTATGGGTAGGAATCGACTCGATGGCACTTAACAACAACAACATGCTACCACTTAATATTAACTTTAATATAAATGTTATTGTTGTTGTTGAGTGCCTTAGAGTCGGTCCCAACTCATAGCAACCTTGTATACAGTTTCTGACGAGCAGCTGATGACTTGACAGCACTTAACAACACCAACAACAGGTATTTAAATTTCACAGCCTTGAAAACCATATGGGCCGAGTCAAGGCATGTGAGGGCCTTAGACATTGATAAATTGTGTTGCATCTTCATCTGCTTACTCATGAATTTGAATAGGATATATGAGTTAAATATATACGTGTGTCTGTGTGAGCTATCAATGATGTACCTTCTTTTTAAATGTGACTGTAATATTAGTTCAAGGTCATATTTTGACTCTCATGGTCTTTATTTTATTCAGCTTCAGGCTGAACTTGCATATGAGCAATTGATATTCCATTCCATAGTTAGCCCCAGGCTAACTAACATGGGTGATAACTTTTAATAAAATTCTGATAGCAAATGTACAAAAAATGCTAGAGTACTAATCTTTATCCACCATAAGAAATATTCAGTTATGTGTCAACTGAGCATGTTAGGAACCCTGGTGTGGTGCTGTGGGTTAATGTGCTGGACTGCAAGGCAGGTTTGAACTGCAAGGTTGGTGGTTCAAACTTACCACCACTTCTTAACAACAAAAATAACAACCCATGTTAGTATTATATTAAATGTATGCTAGGTTGTGTATATGCCAAAACATTTTTAAATAAAAGCTACAGATATTATTAAACACAACTTTTAGGATATACTCTGTATATACGTGCTACACAGTTAAAAAGTAACTTGATTGAATTCATCGCAGTGGTTGACTTACTCGAGTTTCCTCATTTTCATGTTGCCAAAAATGTGGCACCAAACCATCCCTCTCTACAGCAGCACTCTCTACTTTTCATCTGTGTTTGATAATCCCTTGCAGTGACCACACAGAACTGAGACACCATACTTACAGTTAGGGGGGTTATTAGGGAAGCTAGCAGGTTACAGTGCGGGGCTCTGATAATGCTCGGGGCACAGTTCTTCTAATCAGCTTTTCCTCAACCGTGCCCACAGGCAGGCCTCTGTCTGCCCAGGCAATATTACAAAGCCCTTTCATCATTGTTGTTATGTGCCATCTAGTCAATTCTGACTCATAGCGACACTGTATAGGGTTCTGAGGAGCAGCTGGTGGATTTGAACTGCCGACCCTGTGGTCGCAGAGCAGTGCGGATCCTACAGTGCCACACTACGAGTCCTTAAAGGCCTTTTAGAGCTGCTGCTACATGTCCACAGGACACAGCACTCCACCATAAGCCTCAATTTCTAAGATATTTCAAAAGTGAAGCAAAACCTCTGGCCTGAGAGTACTAACATTAATTGTTTCCACTGACTATGCAATAAGAATAATTGTCGTTGTTTTGAAAATATTGCAAGAATGCATAAGAATTAGTTCCAAATATATGAATTCATTTGAAGAGAGATGTATAAATGCAAGTTTATGTACTTAACAAAAATTTATTAACCAATCTCACTAGCATTCATTCATTAAATCTAGCACAGAACAACTCCCAATTTTTGATAAAATGTCTCCTTGAAATGAAATGAAACTTTATGTTCCTGGTTCATCTAGTTACCAAAAGCAGACACTTCCTACATCACTAGATTTGTCTATGATATCCAATTTCCTCAAAACAGAATGCTAATTTGGTCACGCATTATGTTTCTCCCTTTTCTTTTGGATATACCTTCTTTTAAGTCTCACTGGTTTACTAAAATGTGGTTTTGCAAAAGCTGCCAGGCGTTTAAGAAATTCCTTTAAGAAGCTGTTTTCTTAAAAACAGGAAGTCACAGTGGATCAAGAGTAAGCAAACCCAAACCTCCACAGTGTACAAGTTCAGCATTTAACATTGAGAGTAACAGACTCAAAAAGCCCTGAGAACGCCACAACACAATATTTAAATTGCTGTGAGAGAAAGGTCAGCTTTTCTCATTAGTCAAGTCATGGTAAGAATTCAAAACATTCTGTAAACTTTCACCCAAACAACAATAAAAAGGTTTTTTTTTAAAAAAAAAAAAAAAAGGAGAGATTTCAAAACATATCAAAAAAAAAGTTATTACCTTATTTAGAGCACATAAGAATTATATAATAAGTGACATCAACATTTTACTCATTCCCTCTGATTGCCAATTCCCACAGAAATATACACAGGCTTCTACTGAATGCCACGAATAGTCCCCACTCCATCAAAGTAAATGGAAAAAAGTAAAGCTACAAATCAGATCACAGCAGACTTATGTAAACACCTTGTCTATCCTTAATTACCTGATCCCTGTGAAACCAAACCTGCTGCCATCATACCCATTGTTACTCATAGCAACCCTCTGGGTTAATTACTTGATAGCCCAGATAAAAACATAGTAATTAACAGTACTTCTATTTCTAAGAATTTGTCCTATTCTTTGTACTCAAATTTTGGTGACAAGAATTAGGACTGAGTTTGGAAGCAATGAAGGGCAAGAAAGAGGAAGATGGTGAAAAGCAGCACATATCTGGGACAAAGGCATGTATGATCAATGCTAAAGGTTAAACAGGATTTTGATGGTAGCTATTGAAATACCTTCTACAATATTCCCAACAGCCTCTTCTTGAATACAGCCAGGGCCATTTAGCACCTTTCTGACCGTACTAATACAAAAAACGGGTTGTTAATGGATGTGAAACAGCACTCTGTCTTTCCCATCACAGTTCTTGTTTAATTGTCTGGTTTTCCAATAAATTGTAAGCTACATGAAGTCAAGGACTGAATCCATCTTTTTTATCATTATATCCTTGACATCTACTAGAATGAGTTACATTGTTGTTATTGTTGTTGTTTAGTGCCATCATGTAGGTTCAAAACTCATAGTGATCCTGTATTGGATTTCCAAGGTTTGAACTGCTGACCTTGCAGCTAGCAGTCAAGTGCTTATCCTACAGCACCACACCAGGACTAAATAAATATTTGTTAAATAAATAAAAGTCAGTGAATAAATAAAATTTGCCTCTCAGTCACCTTTCCCTCTTCGACCCCAATTCTTCCTTCTGGAACTATGTAGACTAAGTTCTCTTTTTCTGGGATCAGGTCAGGTTCACTTTCATTCTTTTGCATAGAAACAGTATCCAGGGAGCTCCACATCCTCTCATGCCCAAGCGTCATTTACACATAAAAAACTGAAGCATAGTAAAATTGAAATCCATGCCTTGAACACAGCTTCCAAGTCTTTCAGAAGATATATTACCCAAAAGAATAAATTTTCTGAATTCCTATAGTATTTTTAGGGTATTGTTTAGTTTATAAGTTGTGGTATAAATCTACAGCCCTGAGATCAGAAGAACTGGATGATGCCTGGCTACAACTACCAACTACTCTGAAGAGGATCACAGTAGAAGGTCTTGGATAGAGTGGGAGAAAATGTGGTACTAAACTTAAAATTTAAAAAAAAAAACAAAACTATTGGTCAGAAAGAGACTGGCAGAACCCTGAGACTATGCCCTTAAGTCACCCTTCAGGTCTGGAACTGAACTCACCCTCAAGGCTCAATTTTCAGCAAAGCAGTAGATAGGTACACAGGGCAGACAACACTATTAGTGAGAGATGCACACCAAAAATTGGTCAACCATTCTAGATCAAAAGGGCAGCAATTACCTAACAACAAAATTCAGAAGGCTTTGGAAAAAAGGCAGAATGGAAACAGGAATCACAGGGAGGAAGTAGGATGAAGGATGGTCCCTTGAGAGAACTGCAATCATTAAAATGAAACATAATGTGATTTATTGAATGTAAAACTGATGATGTATGCGCTATTGAGAAGTCACAATAAAAAGTGGGGGGGGGAAGAGGCTCTATAAGTATTTTATACACATTATTCTTATTTTTTTCTATCTAATAATAACTATACTGAATATATGTTAAGTACTGCTCTAGATGTTTATACATGGTGGTGGTGGTGATGTGCCATGGAATCGGTTCCAACTCATAGCAACCCGGCACAGGGTTCCAAGGCTGTAAATCTTTACAGGAGCAGAAAACCTCATCTTTCTCCTGGAGAACCACTGGTATTTTTGAACTGCTGACCTTGAGATTAGCAGCCTGACTTGTAACCACTACGCTACCAGAGCTCCTTGATGCTTACATACACTACAACTAATTTTCAAACAATTTTGTGAGGCATTATGGCTTTAAGTGATTGAAATGACTCTAGAGACAAGATAAAAATTTTGCAAGAACAACAATTTAACTTATTCATTGCAAATGCCCTTTTTTAACACCATAAATGGCAACTATGCAAGTGGGCCTTGTCAGACACAATACACATAAATCAAATCAACTACACCTGTGAAAAGAGCTCAGTGTCATCAGTCAGAGCAAGGCCAGAGTCCAATTATGCAACAGACCATCAACTGCTCAAATTCAAGTTCAAGTTGAACCTGAAAAAAACTGAAACAAGTCCACAAAAGTCAAAATATGACCTTGAGTATATCCCACCTGAATTTAGAGATCATCTCAAGAACAGATGTGAGAGCAGACATCCGGCAAGATGGCAGACTAGACAGACGCACTACATGGACCCTCCACAACAAAGACATGAGAGACCAAATGAAACAGACACAGATGGAAATCCTGGAATGCTGAACTTCAGAGGAAAAGTTGGAGAAGTGGACTGAGTGCTTGCTGGGAAAAGAAGCTTAGCACAGATGTCAAGAGAGGGAGACTAACTAGTAAACAGTCAGCCAGATGTGGTGCGACCATCTTGAACTTTTGTGAGCAGTTTTGGCGACAGAAGATGGCCTAAGAGAGCAGATTCACACAGGCAACTGGAAAAGGTTCAATTCCTTCCTTTTCCCTGTGTTCCCCTGGTGACTAGAGGTGTAGCCGGCTGCCATACTCATCCACCCCCAAGCAAATCCTGTTCTCTGAGAGTTCAGAGTCACATGGTTATGAGCCAAGCCGGTGTGAGGCAATGGCCAGCTGCCACTTTGGTGCCAGCATTCAGGAGGGCTCAGCTGCAGACCTTCAGAACCAAAGAATCTAAACCAGCATTGTTGTTGATGTTCTTAAGTGCCACCAAGTCGATTCCGACCCATAGCAATCCTGTATAGGGTTTCCAAGGAGTGGCTGTTAAGTTTGAACCACCAACCTTGTGGTTCAAACCAACCTTTCAGTTCAGTGTTTATCCTACAGCACCACACCAGGACTCTAGCAGAAACCTTCATAACCAGCCACCCTGCCCCAGCTGCCCTGTTACCCTAACAGACACTGAAACCAACTCCATCCAGGGCCTTCATAAACTACTTGCAGACTGAATGAATGCCCTGAACACAGATAACACCTACGTCTACAAGAACTGCATCGAAGGCTAGGAACTCCGCTACCACAACCCTCCCATATATACCCACCTTATGAGCTCCTCGGCTAGCAGGAGCCCCCACCTCCCCGAATTTTCTCCTTTTTTGAGTCCAACACTTGTACTGTTTTGTGTTTTAAATTTTTCCTTTCACTATTTCATTGTTTATTTATTCTTTCTTTTCCTTCTTCTCCATCCATTCTCTGGAATTTTACCCTTTCTATCACTGTCTCTCAAATATGACAGCAAAATAAGGATATTTCCAGATAAACAGAAATTAAAAGAATTTGTAATAACCAGACCAACTTTACAAAATATACAAAGAGTGTTCTTTGAACTAAGAACCAAGAAAGCAGACTGATATTAATATACATGACAATATAACCAAGAACTCAATCCAGATATAGAAATATTTACAGTAAAATAGACCCACAAGACTGAAAATAGGGAGCCAGAGATATTAATTCATAAGAAAGTCAACTACAAAGCAGAAAGAAGGAATAGGGTACATACAGAACTTCCAAATGGTGAGGACATCATATAGATTTCAAGATAAAATAGACTGCTTTGACAGGGGAAAAATTAATATATTATAGGATAACCTCAAAGAAAATTAATACATCTGAGCATGAGAATTAAGAAGAGGAAAATCAGAAAGATTTAGTAAACATTAACAAAACAGAAATGAAAATGAAAAGAAACCCACAAACTAAATGAACTCAGTATAGAAAATTATGTGGAACAAAGAAACCAGTAGCAAAGTTAAAAAACACACAGCAAAATGGCAGTAGTCAATTTATACCTATTGATAATTACACTGAATATAAATGGATTAAATGAACCAGCCAAGAGACATAAAGAGCAAAATGGATAAGAAAACAGGATCCTTCAATATACAGTCTACAAGAGACACATCAAAAAGATGGAGACTAAAGCTAATGTTCTCCCATGTAAACTATCACATAATTCACAATAAAAACTTAAAAAAAAAAAAGATGGAGACAGCCTAAATACAAAACAAGAAATGAATGGTTAAACAAAATTTGGTACATACACATAATGGAATACTATGTATGCAGCATTGAAGAATAATGGTGAATCTGCAAAACACCTCACAACATGGAAGAACCCGGAGGACATTAAGCTGAGTGAAATTAGTAAATCACAAAGGGACAACTATTATATGAGACAAATGTTGTATAAAGTATAAGAAAAGGTTTTCTTGATAAAAGAAACATTCTATTATGGTTGCAGAAGTCGGGGAGGGGAAATTATTCACGGGCTAGAGGGTCAAGACATGTTAACATGGGTGAAGGAGCAGGCAATATACAACAGCAGGGAGATAACCGCAGGAAAGACAAAAGTAGCAGGAGACATAGGGAGGAAAGTGAATAGAGGTAAATAGGGTTAACCGTTGGCACACGGAAGGGATTGCAATCATTGCAATGAAGTAAAAGTTTATGATTTGTTGAATTTAAAACTGATGGTGTGCTCTGTAAACCTTCACTCCATTCACAACAAAAAGTAAAAAAGAAGTGGCAGCTGAAGAAAAAGACCCAGGAGACTAGAACTAGCAGGAATCACAGCCCACAGAGTGAGAAAGCTGTTAGCTGAGACTTAATAGTGGAGGGGGTGCTTTGTGTTAGCCAAAACCTTGAGTCCTATGACCTGGATTGAATCTAATGAACAAACACTCCAGATAAACAGTAAAAATTAAAACCCTGTATTATTATTAGGAAGTTGATTACCAGAACACCAGCTGCAGTCTGGTTTTCAAAGGACATTTTGTTACAAACATTTTTGATACTAATTCTTGGTAAGGTTAGTCGTGGGCTACATGCAAAGGTGGCTACAATTCTAACATTCACACTAAATCACAAGATGGTCATAATGCCCAAATAACCATCTCAAAGGATGATATGATTAACTATTCAAGGACCTGTTTGTTCAGATGGTCACAAGGGGAACAGGCTCTAGGCAGAGTCAGGCAAAAAAAAAAGTCACTAAGAAGATAAGAAAAAGAAAAGATCCACGTATGTGTGAAAAGAGACTCTGAAACTTGCTCTTAAACAGAGCAGCCAGAAGAATGGAAGAAATGATTTATTAAAATAGTTGAAAAGAAGATTCAAAAGGGTGATTCAATTAGACATAGAAAGGTATTATAATCAAATGTGCAAAATGTTGTAGTTAAAAAACCAAAAGGGAAAAAAATGTTCAACATTTCTCAAGCTGACAGAACTGAAAAAAAAATTCAAGCCTCAAGTTGCAATATTGAAAAATTCTATGGGTACAATATTAAATGACACAGGACGCAACAAAAGAAGATGAAGGGAATACATAGAGTCACTTTAACAAAAGAATTGGCTGATTTTCAACCATATCAGGAGATTTTTGTTGTTGAGTGCCGCTAAATTTCGACTCATAGCAACCCTCTATAGGGTTTCCAAAGGAGCTCCGGTGGCGTAGTGGTTACGAATCGGGCTGAGATACTCAATGTCAGCAGTTCAAAACCACCAGCTGTTTCGCGGGAGAAAAATGAGGCTTTCTGCTCCCGTAAAGATTTACAACCTCGGAAACCCTGTACAGGGTCGCTATGAGTCGGAACCGACTCCACGGCACATAACAACAACAACAATAGGATTTCCAAGGAGTGGCTGGTGGGTTTGAACTGCCAGGCTTGTGGTTAGAAGTCCAATGCTTATCTTATGGCGCCACAACAGGAGGTAGCATATGATAAAGAACCAATGGTATTGAAGGAAGAAGTCCATGCTGCACTGAACACATTGGCAAAAAACAAGGCTCCAGAATTAAGAGAATACCAACTGAGACATTTCAACAAACAGATATAATGCTGAAAGCATGTCTACATAAAGAAATTTGGAAGACAGCTACCTGGCCAGCCAATCGGAAGAGATCCGTATCCGTACCCATTCCAAAGAAAGGTGATCCAACAAGAACTGGGAAATTAAACTATCGTTAATGGAACACACAAGTAAATTTTTTCTGAGGATGATTTCAAAATGGTTTCAGAAGTACATCAACAAGGAACTGCCTAAAATTCAAGATATTCAGAAGAGGATGTGGGATGAGGGGTTCTCGCTGATGATGCCAGATGTATCTTGACTGAAAGCAGAAAAGGCCAAAAAGATGCCTGTTTGTGTTTTATTGACTATGCAAAGGCATGACTATGTGGATAATAAGTAATTATAATTAACGTTTGCAAAGAATGGAAATTCCAGAACACCTCATTATACTCATGGAGAACCTGTATGTAAACCAAGAGGCAGTCATTCAAACAGAACAAGGGGGCTAAAATCTGAAAAGGTGTGAGCCAGTGTTGTAACCTTTCGCTGTATTTCTTCAATCTGTATGCTGAGCAAAAAATCTGATGTGCTCTTTGATCTTCATCAGTAAGTATTTTTAGTCCTCTTCGCTTTCAGCAAGCAAGGTTGTACCATCGGCATATCGCAGGTTGTTAATGAGTCTTCCTCCAATCCTGACGCCACGTTTTTCTTCATAGAACCCAGCTTCTCGTATTATTAGTTCAGCATACAGGTTGAATAAGTATGGTGAAAGAACACAACCTTGTCGCACACCTTTCCCAATTTTTTAAAACAGAAGTTTAGCAATGAATAATGAATAAAGAAGACTGAAGAAGAACTGATGCATTTGAATTATCATCTTGGTGAAGAGCACTGAATATATCATGAGCTAGCTAAAAAACAAACAAATCTGTCTGAGAGGAAGTATAGCCAGAATGTTCCTTAGAAATCAGCAAGGGCAGACTTCATCACATGCACTTTGGGCATGTTATCGGGAGAGACTAATCCCTAGAGATAGGCATCATGCTTGGTAAAGTAGAGCGTCAACTAAAATGAGGCAGACCCCCAATGGGATGGATTGATACAGTGGATGCAACAATGGGTTCAAATCCAGTAAAGATTTTGGGAATGGTGCAGGACTAGGCAGTGTTTCATCCTAATGCATGTATGATCACTGTAAGTAGCAACCAGCTCAATGGAACCAAACAACAACAGTATGAGAGATTAATTATTTAGCATATGGTATTTTAAAGATTTACACATTATTTTATCATTCCAAGCACAAAATGCAAGAAAGTGATTTGCTCCATTCACTCACTAGAGCTCTTAGAACCTAGTATTCAGAAAAGTTAAGACTCTGCCTTTTTAGTTGTTGTTGTTAGGTGCCATATAGACTTTTTTTTTTAAGTTACCAACAATCAGGTTTCCCAAATAAGGAAGTAACCCTGAAGCTGTAAATTCATGTTTCTATGGCAACTAGTGCAATAATTCAGGATAAGTTGACAAAAAGCATTAGGTATTCAAATGTCTGATTCCACACTTTTTATCTGGCAGGTCCTGTGGCCACACCCACCCCTGCAAAGGGCCATAAACCATTCAAAGCACATAAAGAGGGAAGGAACTTCCTTGCAAAACTTTCTTCCAAAAATATTCTAACTTGTAAATGCAAAACAGATGCAGCATACCAAATTAACTCAGGGCTGTATTCATATGTTGTCTATGTGGACAAGAGAGTTAAGTTCACTTTTATTTGTCATTCCAAGTGTTTTTTTTCTATCTAAAAGTCAATGATTTTAAGATGTACCTTAATTCAACAAGAATTATTTTTAGAACAAACACTTTAAATGTAAATTTTAAATTATGCTTAATTTCATACATACATTTTTTAATCATGCACTGGTTTGTTGCTACAAATAGTCCTAAACTGGTTCTTTCCAAAGTTGGAATTGTGTTTGCTTTTAAGTATTAAAAATATTTCCAGGTTTGTTTATTAAAAGAAGACTAATATAATTAACTAATAAACTTATTTAGAATAAAAATATTTAGCACAAACATGAAACCTGACTTAGTAGTACATGTTGTTGTTGTTAAACGCCATTGACTCAATTCCAACTCATAGTGGCTACATACAGGGTTTCCAAGGAGCAGCTGGTGAGTTTGAACTGCTGACCTGTGGTTTGCAGCCCAGTGCTGACCCTACAACACCACACCAGGAGTCTATACTGGTACATGTTGTTGCTATGTGCCGTGGAGTCGGTTCCAACTCATAGTGACCCTGTACAGGGTTTCCGAGGCTGTAAATCTTTATGGAAGCAGAAAGCCTCATCTTTCTTGCGCGGAACAGCTGGTAGTTTTGAACTGCTGGCCTTGCAGTTCGCAGCCCGATTCATAACCACTACACTACCAAAGTGCCTTATACTGGTACACAGAAACCTCTAAAAATACTCTATGAATCCAAATGCTCAAATTTCTTGTCCAGTGTTATCATCATAACAAAGGATGTGATTTAACTATGAATTATCTTTTTAAAATGTGTATCATGTGGACAACAAAGATATGCTGCCTCTCACATATTAACTATTTTAGGAACCACTGCAAAAAGCTATCATTTTGTGACGTAAAAGTATGAGCAAACTGGGAGGGACAAAAACTAAGAGTTAAGCATACCCCTTCAAAGAATAACATATATATATCTGATTCCAGAAAGGATCTGACCTGTATTTTCTGAAGCTTAAAGTCCAAAAAAAGCAATCATGAGTTTTTCCCCTGGGATTTCCCTTCTCTAATAATTTTCTTTTCTTGATCCTCACTACCCTGCCTCCAAGATTTTTCTGAACAGAGTACAATTTCAAGTTACTTTGTAAAATATTTTTTCCAAAGCCTGTCCATTGTACTTCTTGTGAAAGTCCAAGCATTTTCAAAGTACGTTTCTTAGAACATTAAAGGCACCTATGCCTGTTGAGAGTCCTAGAGTGGCACTGAGGGCTAATATGCTGGACTGAAAGTTAGAACTAACAACAACATGCCAGAGGAGTCGGAATCAAGTCAATGGCACTTGAGAACACCGGCAGGCCTGGCCTTCTGCTGCTGAGCAGATTACATGCAAGAAAACCTTATAGAATAGTTCTTCTTCTCTAGACTACATGAGTCAGAATCAACTCAACAGCAACAAGTTAGGTTCTTTATATATATATATATTGTTGTTGTTGTTGAGTGCCATCGAGTCGGTTCCGACCCATAGCGACCCTGTATAGGATTTTCAAGGAGCAGCTGGTGAGCTTGAACTACTGACCATGCAGTTCAAACGGCTTTGCAATCTGACGCCATTAGCCTACAGTGCCACACCAGGACTCTCCCTCTCTGTCTCTGTCTCTCTCTGTCTCCCTCTGTCTCTCTCTCTCTCTCT
>NW_006408616.1:7911120-7914923 GCF_000296735.1 Chrysochloris asiatica
ATACATAATTATACACACACATACATACATACACATAGAGTCCTGGTGCTGTAGGATACATTTGATACAAAAGGTCATTGACTCAAACTCACTAGCCACTCCTCAGAAATCCTATACAAGGTCGCTATGAGTTGGAACTGAGCTAACGGCAGTTAACAACAGCAATATATATATATAAATAAGGATGGCATGAGTCAGAGACAAATAGCAATAAACCACAATAAATACAAATTGAGATCTCTCTCTCCATGTTGGCTCAGATGCTATGAACTACTATCAGTCTCAACTATCTTCAAAGAGCTAGAAAGTCATTAGCATTGGTAAAAGTGACTCACTAGACAAAGTTCAGGTCAAATGCTTACCAATACCAGACTGTTCCCTCTCTGAGTTTTAGCCCCCTGCTTGGTGCCAATTTGGATGTGCTCTTAAGAAAAATGGGAAGCTCATCCAATTCCAGTCTCTTCCAATTTCATCTCCACTCTCCACCAATGGTTTCTAATTGCTATTGCTCACTTTCCGGCACCTTATGATATTTGGTTTTTTTAATATTTTTGTTCAGAATTTATCATGTGACACTACAAATTAAATCAAATATTTTTTGAAAAATTACTAACTACACAAGGAAACCAAGCACTATGTGCAGGAGTCTGCAAAAACAGCAATCTTTTTTCTATTTATCATGATACTATTTATTGATCCAGTTTTAATGATTTTTGTTTACATTAGATTGATGTGCAATTTATACTGAAGGCTGTAGTCTTTGATCTTCATCAGCATTTCAAGTACTCCTCACTTCCAGCAAGCAAGGTTGTGTCATCTGTGTATCACATATTGTTAATGAGTCGTCCTCTAATCCAAATGCCATGTTCTTCTTCATATAATCCAGCTTCTTGGATTATTTGTTCAGTATACAGCTTGAATTAAGTATGATGAATGGATACAACTCTGACTCACACGTTTCCTGATTTTAAACCATTCACCTTCCCCTTGTTCTGTTCGAATGACTGCCTCTTGTTCTATATACAGGTTCTACATGAGCACAATTAAATGATCTGGAATTCCCATTGTCTGCAATGTTATCCGTAGTTTGTTATGATCCACTCAATTGAGTGGTTTGCACAGTCAATAAAACACAAGTGAACATCTTTCTGGTATTCTCTGCTTCTAGTCAAGAACTATCTGACATCAGCAATGATATACTTTGTTCCACATCCTCTTCTGAATCTGGCTTGAATTTCTGGCAGCTCTCCAAAAGTTTTTAAATTATCTTCAGCAAAATTTTACTTGTTTGTGACATTAATTATATTGTTCAATGATTTCTGCATTCTGTTGGGTCACATTTCTTTAGAATGGGCACAAACATGGGTCTCTTCCAATCAGCTGGCCAGGTAGCTGTCTTTCAATGCCTCCAGTGCTGCATCAGTTTGTTGAAAGATTTCAAGTTGTATTCCATTAACTCCTGGAGCCTTGGTTTTTGCCAATGCATTCAGGGAAGCTTGGATTTTTCCTTCAATACCAACAGTTCTTGATCACATGCTACCTCCTGGAATGGATGAACATCAACCAATTCTTTTTGGTATCATAACTTTGTATCATAGCTTCTGTCTTCCTTTGATACTTCCTGCATCATTCAACATTTTACCCATTAAATCTTACAATATTGCGACCAGAGGCTTGAATTGTTTCTTCAGATCTTCCAACTTCAGAAATGCTGAGCGTGTTCTTCCCTCTTGGTTTTCTAACTCCAGACTTTTGCACATATCATTAGAATATGTTACTCTGTCTTCTCAAGATGCCCTTTGAAATGTTCTGTTCATCTTTTACGTCATCATTTCTTCCAGTTACTTTAGCTTCTCTACATCCCAGAGCAATTTTCAGAGAAGAGAGTTTCTTCTGACATCCATTTTGGTCTTTTCTGTCTTTCCAATCACCTTTTGCTTTCTTCATATAAGATGTTTTTGTCATATTTTGGTTCTCATGGTCTTGTTATAATTTTCTTCAGTTCAGCCTGAACTTACATATGAGCAATGTATAGTCTATTCCACAGTTGGCCTCTGGCCTTGTTTTGGTTGATGATACTGAGCTTCTCTATGATCTCTTCCCTCAAATGTAGTCTATTTGATTCCTGTGGATTCCATCTGGTGAGGTCCACATGTATTGTTGCCTTTTATGTTTTTTTTGTTTTGTTTTGTTTTGTTTTTACAAAGATCCGTGGATATTTTAATGGGAGAAAATAACCAGAAGACACACAAAAATACTTTTTTAAATGCAGCATCATTGCCAAAGCATATGAAAAGATCTCTATAAAACAACAATTTTCACTTTTAACATTTCATTTTCAGCCCTCTTGGAATTTGCATTCTGAAATTCTGATGTTCTACTACTGTTTTATAGAATAGTCATTCTCTCATTTCATGACCCACAATGACTGGTTCCTAGCACTTCCTGGTAGATATACAGTACTTCAAGGCTAATAGTTAATTTTAATTGGCAACAAGTTCAGTGCAAATAAAATTGTATTTAGCAGCTTAGAAGATTCATGATGGAGAGGCATTCTCCTCTTAATTTTTATTGCTTCCCCAGAGTGAAATCACTTCTCTTTTTAGGAAGGTGAAGGTTGGTCATTCAAACCTACTGACAATTACTAGCGATAATTTTGTTGTAAGTTTCACAAGGAGTTTTTATACTACTACTAATGGTTTCAGTTACTATGAAAACAAGCCACTTTTTTTGTGTTTGGTAAGTTCCCCTTGGGTTTGATACAAAAAAGCAGGACCTAACTATCAGTCAGGAGCTCTGGTAGCATAGTGGCTATGAATTGGGCTGCTAACTTCAGGGTCAGCAGTTTGAAACTACCAGCTGTTCCGCGAGAGAAAGATGAGGCTTTCTACTCCCGTAAAGATTTACACCCTCGGAAACCCCGTACAGGGTCTCTATGAGTCGGAACCAACTCCACGGCACATAACAACAACTATCAGTCATTTCTCTACTGCATGGGGTCAAATTTGTAACTGGATCTTAGCTAATTGCTTCTCTGATTAGTAACAAAGAGAGTCAAAATAGGTACTAATTGGTTCACACTTTATCCTGCATGGACAATACTCAAAGACATGGCTAAGAAATCTTTTAAATCAAGTCTCTTTTCAGTGGCAATTTTTATTTTATTGATTTGAATGCAAAAAAGAGAAGCGGCTTGATTTCAAAACCTGGAGCTTTGGATTCTCAGCCAAGATTTATTCTCCAAATGAACAGAAGCCAGAGAACTACTAACTAAAGCAGATTTTGTTTGAGCTTCGTCAATTCCTTGAATGACTTCTCTTTTGTTAGACTTTTCAGCCAAGGCCTGAGATAGCCGCTTCAGGAAACCACGTGGCTTGTTGTACCCAGATGAGTGGTGGCAAGGAAAGAGAACACTTCCTGGGTTCTGAGTACCTGATTCTACCTACTCCTTTCCTAGGTTACACTCATTCAAAGACTTGAGCCTTCAAGCTCGGATGACCCTTGGAGTCCAGGATGTGTTCACATACTTCCTAGGGCCATCTCACTTGACCTCCCTCTTTACTAACTCCTCAGCAATTTTCACTTGCCCCCTGATTTCTTTTGAGTAAGGGTGTAGTGGCTGCATGTTGAAGAGTAAGACCCACCTCAGTCACTATACTCTTCTCTTTCCCTTGAGGTGGGGAATTTCTCACATTGGTTGGCAAATTTCCATTTGTTTTGATGACTTCTGAGTAATGCAGCAAAGGAAGTCTTACGGTGACACTTCGGGATATTTCCCGGTGACACTTCGGGATATTTCCCGG
>NW_006408616.1:7915438-7918902 GCF_000296735.1 Chrysochloris asiatica
GTATATTCTTCAATTTCATAATCTTTGGCTTTAATGGTTGGTGCACAAATTTGAACAATAGTGGTATTAACTACTTTTCCTTGTAGGAGTATGGATCATATCCTATCACAAACATCAATACACTTCAAAAAAGATCTTAAAATATTCATTTTGGCCATTCAAATGCCATTCCTCTTCAATTTGTCATTTCCAGCATAGTAATCCATGACTGTCTGATTCAAAATGGTCATTTCAGCTCATTAATGCACTGTATAAGGAGCTCTGGTAGTGTAGTGGTTACATATCAGGCTGCTAACCTTAGGGTCAGCAGCTCTAAACTACCTGCGGTTCCATGGGAGAAAGATGAGGCTTTCTGCTCCCTTAAAGATTTACAGCCTCAGAAATCCTGTACAGGGTTGCTATGAGTCGGAAACGACTCCACAGCACATAACAACAACAATGCCTTGGATAAGCATGGTGGCTCCATAAGATAAGCACTGGACTGGGAACCACAATGTCAGCAATTTGAGCCTACCACTCATTCCACTGGAGAAAGATGAGGCTTCTGCTGCCTTAAAGATTTACAGTCTCAGAAATCCTATATAAGGTCGCTATGAGTCAGAACTGACTGGATGATATTTAACAACAATAATGCCTAAGTTATCAATTTTTACGTGTTTCTTTTTAATTTCTGATGACTTCCAATTCTCCTATATTCCTAATTTGTACATTCCATGTTCCTAGTATTAATGGGTGTTTGTAGCTGTTTCTTCTGATATTAAGTAGAGTTGTGCCCTGCCAGCTAATAAAGATCCCCAAAGCTTTGCTCCATATAAGTCATAAAGCTAAACTCTACTTTGAGGAGGCAGTTCTTTCTCAGTCATATTTTGAGTACCTTCCAACTTCCGGGACTCATCAGACAATGTTCTGCTGTTATTCATAAGCTTTTCAGTGGCTAACCTTTCAGAAGTGGTCTGTTTCTCCTTCCTCCTTGTCTGACTTAATCTGGAAGCTCAACTGAAACCTGTCCACCATGGGAGGCCCTACTGGTATTTAAAATACCAGCGGCATAGCTTCCAGAATCACAGCAACTCACAAGCCACCACAGTGTGACAAGTGGTGGAATAATTCGTTACAAAATATAAAATACCTATTATGAAATATTTAATGAAATAAAGGATAAATATTTTAAAAGAATAAAGAGTACAAGTCCATCACACAATAACCAGGCAGATTTAATACAGAACTCTGTAAATGAAAATTAAAGTTGAAATACGTGAGTACGTGCTTTTTTAAACTCTTTATTGTGAATTGAGTGAAGGTTTACAGAGAAGATCACTCATTTTACAGTTAATAAATCATACACTTTGTGCCATGTCAATTATTGCAATTCCCTCCATGCAACAACAGTTATCCCACTTCCTCCCTGTGGTTCTTATTTCTCAACTTTGTCCTTAGGTAAATATTGCCCTTTTGATTCTGAATAATTGACCATTCCATGATGAGCATACTTATTAGTGCTGTTGTCCCTCCTATGTACCTATATCTGCTGCTTGGCTATAAATTGGGCCACAAGAGTGAGTTCTGTTCCAGACCTGAAGGGTAGTCATGAACCATAGGCTTGGGTTCATCCAGTCTTTTATTGACCAATAAGTCGGTCTTTTTTATAATTTTGAGGTTTTCCCACATTTTCTCCCACTCTATCCAGGACTTTCTACTGTGACCCCTTTCAGAGCAGTTGGTAGTTGTAGCTGAGCACCATCTAGTTCTTCTGGTCTCAGAGGCATGGTAACTCATGTTCACCTGCTCCAATTTTCATTACTCTTCTCTCTTCTGCACATGGAGAGACCAATAGTTGCAGCTTAGATGACTGCTCATGAGCTTTTAAGATCCCAGTTGCTATAAGTGAATAAGTTTTGAACAGTAAATTTGACAGAACTAGTTAAAAATCTGGAGAAAAGATCTTAAGATATTTCTGAGTGAAGCTGACAGAATAAAAGACAGAAAAATATAAAAAAGAGGTTAAGTGTTAGTGTCGAATAAGAAGGTTATCATACATACATAACTAGTATCATGGGAGGAGAGAACAGAGAGATGGGAGAGAGGAAATATTTAAAGAGTTAATGGCTGTACATATCCAGAGCTTATTAAAGATATCAAAAAACATGAATCCATAATAACAGAAAACACAGCATATTTTAAGTTTGTTGCTGTTTTTTGTTGTATTGTTGAGTCTATTCTGACTCATAGCAATACTGCAGAGGGTTTCTGATGGGTTAAATCTTAGGAAACCTAAGAATTAATATAAATACTGTCAGTAAAAAATAACAATGTGGAATGATAAAGAACAACACTACAATGCCAAATAACAACAGCAAATACATTGAGAAGGAATGATCAGAGTTAGAGCAGTGGTGTAAGGTTCTGAATTATGCAGGAAAAGATACAGAATATAAATTACATTTACACTTTTATACTTTGTATAGTAAAATCCCAAAAGTAACCACTGATGTAATAAAATAGAGTATATAAATACAAAACCAGTAGAGGGCAGGTATGGAATTTTTTTAAAAAAGAAAAAATTCAACCAGTCCAAAAAGAGTCAAGAAAAGAGAAAGTATCAGGGAAAAGCCATGACAAATATAAGACACAGAGTGAACGCATAAAAATTAATAGACAATAATCATTAAAAATTTTTAAATATTTTATCTGTCACCTAAAAAATTTACAGATTGGATTTTTTTTTTAAAAGAAAACTCTAGCCATATGTTATTTACAAGGGTCATATCCTAGTGTGTCTGTTTCCATTCTTTCCAACATAAGGATGGAAAAATATATACTAGAGAAAAATGATCAAAATGAAGCTATGATGTGGTTATTGTTAAGTGCTGTGGAGTAGGTTCCAGCTCATAGCAACCCTACGTACAACAGAAGGAAACACTGTCCGAACCTACACCATCCTCATAATTGTTTATGTGAGTCCACTGTTGCTGTCATTGTGTCAATCCATCTCACTGGGAGTCTTTCTCTTTTTTACTGATTCTTCACTTTAGCAAGCATGATCTCTTTCTCCAGGGACAGTTCTCTACTGACAACAAGTCCAAAGTATGTGAGACAAAGTGTCACCATCCTTGATGCTAAGGAGCACAACAGCTATACTTCTTCCAAGACAGATTTGTTTGTTCTTCTGGCCATTCATTGTACTTTCAATATTCTTCACCAACATCGTAATTCAAATACATTCATTATTCTATAGTCCTCCATATTTATTATCCAAATTCAATCAAGACACATTGATAATTACTGGTGGTTGGAATGCAAAAGTTGGAAATAAAGAAGAATCAATAGTAAGAAAACACCATCTTAGTGACTCAAACAATCCCAGAGATATTAAGACAGGCTTCTGTAAGATCAGTGACTTAGCCATCAAAAATATATTTCTTCAATAACGTAAGTGGTGACTACCCTTGTGGACCTCACTGACA
>NW_006408616.1:7919667-7921314 GCF_000296735.1 Chrysochloris asiatica
TGATGCTTAACCCACAGAGCCACCAGGGCTCCTGTTGCAAACACTTAAGAAAAAACTCAAGTCTTAAGTTTGCATTACTGAAGGATTCTATGGGGGAAAGAAAAAAACCCAAATTAAACAGGAAACATTAAAAAAGATGGAAGGAATACATAGTCACTGACACAAAAAGATTGCTCTGTGTTCAACTATTTCAAGAAGTAGCATACGATCAAGAACTGCTGGCACTAAAAGTACTAAAACTACACTGAAGACACTGGTGAAAAACATGGTGCCAGGAATTGATGGGACTGAGATGCTTCAAAACCAGATGCACAGAACTCAACTAGCGTAAGAAAAACAAAACCATTTTTGATAAGGAAACAAGTGCAAATTGCTACAGTCTGATGAACCTGACCTATACTTATGGATGTAGTAGCTCAAAATACCAACTGAGAGAGGAAAGGAGTCTTCACATCAAGTATCAATGCTATCCCTTCTAGATACAGGGTTGATAGGGACAGGCAACTCAGACATTGGCTACCTAAAATGATGGGCTATTAAAGGCATGAAGTGACTGGCTTACAAGTTTTCAAGAGGGAGTTTATTTCAGAGTGTGTGGGGGAAGGTAGAATTCTCACTGAATAGTTTCCATCTTGTCTAAACGGGTCTGGTGAAAAGAGATGGAGATAAGATTCTCATGATTCAATAGTGAATAATTGTTAGCATAATTAATTGCGACTGACACAACTATAAAGGTAGAAGTTTTGCAACAAAAAAAGGGGAATAGTCAATCTTATAGTCCAGGAACAGAGGACTCTAAGACCATCAAGGAAGAAGAGCATGAGCGGAATGTGGGAGCCTATCCAAAAAACAGCGACACCAGAGATGAAGACAGAGACAAGGACATGGAGAGAGAGCAGCTGAGGACTCTAGACTCACGGAAAGAGAAAGGTTGTGTACTTGCAGCCACAAAGCAGGCTTGCATAATGTGTCTTTTGGTTTTTTTAATTATTATATATCCCTGAGATTTTTTGTGTACATTGCAAAAAAAAAAAAAAAAAAAGGGAATAGAGGAAATACTGTTAAGTGATGATGTATGCAGGAGATTGCAATCATTGCAATGAAATGATGAGTGTAAACCAATGTTCTCCCATGTAAACTATCACTCAATTCACAATAAAATCTAAAAAAAAAAAACAGATGCAAAACAAGAAGCACTTGATATTTCTATGTCAAGAAAGAATGTGTTAATTATCTAACTATATCATAAATACTACCTGCTAGCCACATTTTGCTGAAGATGATTCAAAAACAATGATAGCTGTACATCAACAAAGAACTTCCAGTTCAAGTCAGTTCAAAAGAAGACATGGAAGAAAGGGGAGGGGTAGAAGAACAAGGTAGACAGGGAAACACTGAGACAGGTTTGCATGGGCTAACTGGGCAGAGGTCAATAGTGATGCATGTTCAACCTTGGAACAACAAGGCTCTGTTACACAAGGATTGAGACATAGTCTGAAGAGGGGAAATAATACTAAGAAGTCTGACTGTCTTATGAATATTGGTTTCCCTTCCAACTATTGTGAAATAGAAACTTGAATGGGACAGAAAGGAATGTTGGGATACATGATTACAGTAAGTTTATAAGCCCATCTTCAGCCTATAACT
>NW_006408616.1:7923239-7935898 GCF_000296735.1 Chrysochloris asiatica
GTAACCACTACGCTACCAGAGCTAAACTAAACTAGCTGTATTAAAAAAGGTCCCATTGCCATCTGTTATTTTCTAGTCGACCTAATACCATTTTAGAAAATACCCTTCCCCACTTTTAACTCTGCATGGCACAGCTAAGAACCAAGAGGACCATTATGCCCTCCATGTAAGGGTATGTGAGGTCCTACAGTCCTTCTCTCTTTCATCACCTTATACATAGTGCTTGGCCCAATGGAGAGTACTTAACCCAAGCATGGCCAACATGTCTTTGTAAAAGAATATGTGAACACTGAAAGAAAAAGCAGGGGTGTAGGCACCAGATAATTGTAAGACCGAAGATAATGAGGGAAAACATAGGCCTGGAGCAACCCATATTTTTACCCACCATGAGTGGTAAAGGTCTGCCAAGGAATAAAGCCTTCAAAAAGAAATGAAGGAGGGAAGGAAGAGGACTAAGTTTAGATGTTATCAATTGATGTAGCTAATGTCAGAATCTTCTATTAGACTTCTCAGTTATGAAAGCCCAAACACCCCTATTTAGCTTAAACTTGTTTGGCTTCTGTCCCTGACAATAGAAGTAAATGTAGTTATAAAAGTCATAGTTAGTAAAGCACTGATGAAATACAAGGAACCAAAAAATCCAGACTAGCTTTATACCAAAAAAAAAAATTTTTTTTAAATGCATTTACTCACTTAGTGACTGATCAATTCATTTAATGAGTATTTATTAACTTTCTCTGATGAGCCAGGCTGTTCTAGGTAGCGGGGATCCCGCAATGTACAAGACAGACTAAATCCTAGCTCTCATGGAGCTTGAATTTTATTGTACAAGCCATTGTTGCATGTTAATACAAGTACTGCCAAGTCTGGGTCTAAGAGGAAGACTTCAGGAAGACCCTCAAATACATGTAAACATTTCTGTTTGTGCATATTTATGGAAAGTTACAACATAAATTTTCTCATAGTCTAAGAAGATTAGCCCAAGCACATTAACAAAAACTCAAAGCATACCTCAAAAATGTCTCCAAGTTTTCTGAAATTTCTAATCTCTTAACCTTAGCAAAGAACTTTGTTCAAAGAAATAAGCTTTATTTAATACACATTTCAAATAAATACTACTACTCCCTTTAAAATACACTATGAAGCTACTTTTAAAAATCCCTTTCCTTGTGCTTTAGCCCCAAATATGGGGGGAGGGGGAGTGGAGGCTTCAAAAAGCTTGTGAAAGAATTTCATTATCTTTTTATTCCATTCCAATTTTTCACAAACTTTTCGAAGTTTGTGGGAAAGAAAATCTGGAGAACAGAGAATTCCCAAATACTAGTGCTTTAAGGGCTATACAGAAAATTGGATAAAATGGACCCTCTCATCTCTCGTATATTTTCATCTTCCTAGGATGCTGTTTCTGACAGATACATTGCTTAATACTATTAAACAACTGGTAGCAAATTTTTAAAAAGTCCTGTAGGTTAAGCACTGAACTGCTAGCCATAAAGTCAGCGGTTCAAACCTACTAGCTGCTCCAATGAGGGTCACTATGAGTCAGAATCAACTCAAAGGCACTTAACAACAAGAGAGGAAACGATTGCACATCCTCTTCAAAAGGAGGACCCTCATTACAAGTTAAAGGGCCCAGTTTACAAATACTGCTATTATCAATAGCCAGTTTTAATTTTTTCCCTTCACAACTCACTTTGAATTTGAAAATCTCAAAGTCATAATTTAATACAACTAGAAAGCAATCAAGTGGCAACAATCAAAATGTCAATAATTCTGAATGGTTATAGAGGATATTAACGTTTTAATATATATATAAGAAGCTTTTCTTAAAGTCATGCAACCGCATCTTTAGAATTTTAAGTCAAAGGGAAATAATTTTTAAAAATTAGTTCAAGAACACTATCACATTCCACATTCTGTCCTTCATATGATTGATTGGTGAATATCTCAGACCCTACTTTTAACTCCTTTTGAAGTATATTGATAGGGTGTCTCTGCTTCATGCTTGTATTTCCTGGACCTAAAATGAAAGGTATCTCTTTTTATCTGTAAAATGGTTTTCTTCTAAACTGATACCGATAATATTCCTATCTGGTAAAAGAAAAAAAAAAAAAACAGGCACTAAGACTAGTGCTTTTCCTTACTCAAAAAAAGGTCTTCTAAATATGTCTAGGGTTCCTGGTGTGGCGCTGCCCAAGGTCAGTGCTTCAAACCCGCCAGCTGGCTGCTCTTCAGAAACCCTAGCGAGGTTTACTATGAGGTGGAACCAACTCAACAACGCTTTAACAACAAAAAAAAAAGATGTCTAAGGACTGGATAACTCTTCATGGTATCTTATACATAAGGTCAGCATGAACCCCACGAGTGAGAGCTGATTTGATGGCAATTAATAACAACAGAGGAAGACCCCCAAGGAGATGGATTGGCCAGGTGGCATCACTGATGGACTCAAGTGTGGCAGCAGTAGTGAGGTTGGCCCAGGATCGGACATTGTTTCATTCTGCTGTGCATGGGGTCGCTATGAGTCGGTTCTGACTCGATGGCACCTGACAACAACAACAACAACAGCAAAAATTATCTAAACAGCAGTCGATTCATTATAATAATTTTCTCATTTATGCTTTATCTACCAATATGATTTGATACCTTTCACTCTGATTGCTCCTACTCCTAGCTACCAAAAGTAAAGTGCTTTAAAATGAAAACCACCTTACTTCTCAACCTACTGCCATCTGTGGTGCTGTGGGCTAATGCATTAGACTGCAAAGTCCTTTCAACTGTAAGGTCGGTGGTTCAAGCTCACCAGCTGCTCCTTGGAAACCCTATATAGGGTCGCTATGGGTCGGAATCGACTCGACAGCACTTAACAAGTACAACAACTGCCATCTTAAAGAAAGAAACGTCCTCAAGTAATGAAATGTACAAGATGAATTTTTTTTTTCATTCTACCCAAATAATTTACTAATTCATATAGAAACATCCCCACTACCTTCACTTTTCCCTAAACAATGCATCCTTGGGAACAAGCTATCGCATTTGACATTTTGGTAAGATTTTCCCAATTCTCTCCAAGATGGCATGATCTTCTTGTCCCCTGAGAGGTAAGACAAAGACAATGTCACCAGCAACCATTCTGCCTGTGTATAAAACCAGCTACTGTCTCTAGCTCTGGTAGCGTAGTGGTTACGAATCGGGCTGCGAACCTTAAGGTCAGTGGTTCGAAACTACCAGCTGCTCCGCGGGAGAAAGATGAGGCTTTCTACTCCCGTAAAGATTTACACCCTCGGAAACCCTGTACAGGGTCGCTATGGGTCGGAATCGACTCGACGGCACTTAACAACAACAACAACTGTCTCTCTCTAGCACATGCTTTCATTATTTCTCTCTCCTTTATAACGTCCAGCTTTAAACAGATTTTAAGTAAAAATGTATATGAAATATTTTTTAAACTGTCTTTGGTGCAACTAGTTTATGGTCCAATCATCTTGGCCAGCTGATCATTTCTAATCAAACTTCTATAATCAAGAAGTAGACAAATATCCATAGTTGTCCTATTTCAATGGACAAGCTAGAAAAAAACAAACACAGACTTAGCAATACACTCACTCTTTCTCACAATCCAATACAGCTTTCAACTTTTTGTTTGCTTGCTTTTTTAGTTTTGCACATTAAGTCACAGTGCCATTCATAATTACAGATTACATGGGAAAATTACAGCCATTAGAAGACAAACAATTCTCTAATGTGCATTGTTTCTGGATTATACACTAACAGCTTTGTCACTAAAGGACCACATGAAGTCAGGATGAATTAACCCACAACATAAAGAATAAAAAAAACTCATGACCTAACTTTACGCTTGCTTGTGTCCTGTCTGAGACATCTGTGAAAAGTAAAGGACTCAATGTTTACTCTGGCATGATATTTAATACTACCAAGAGAACCACCCTGTTTCTTTCTTAGTTATTTTCTCTTTAAAAGTAATATTATGGATAGTCTCTACAGTAATTGGCCCCAAAATTTTTTTATTGTTGTTTTGTTCTATGTTGTTGTTGTTGTTGTTATGTGCCGTGGAGTCAGTTCCGACTCATAGAGACCCTGTACAAGATTTCTGAGGCTGTAAATCTTTACAGGAGTAGAAAGCCTCATCTTTCTCCCAAGGAACAGCTGGTAGTTTCGAACTGCTGACCTTAAGGTTCACAGCCCGATTCGTAACCACTACGAAACTGTCTTATATTTAACTAATTAAAATGATACCTGTTCGACACAAACAAAACCCACTACCACCAAATCAATTCCAACTCATAGTGACCCCATTGTTGTTGTTGTTAAGTGTCAAGTGAGTTCCAGCTCATAGTGACTTTGTATAGGGTTTCGAAGCACAGCTGGTGGGTTTGAATCACCAACCTTGTGGTTGGCAGTCCAGTGCTGATCCTACAGCACCACACCAGGAGTCCATAGTGACCCAACAGAACAAAGTATAACTTCCCCCATACAGTTCCCAAGGCTGTAACTCTTTACAGAAGTAGACTGCCTCATCTTTCTCCTGCAGAGCTGCTGGTCGACTCAAACTGGTAATCTTTCAACTAGCAGCCAAGTGCTTAACAACTATGCCACTATTGGTCAATATCTGTTTCATTATCTTCTTTATTCAATATTCTAAACAATTCATAGTCCTGCTGTGGCACTGTAGGATTAGCACCGGACTGCAAATCACCAGGTCAGTGGTTCAAACCTACAAGATACTCTTCAGAAACCCTATACAGGATCACTATGAGTCAGAACTGACACAATGGCACTTAGCAGCAATATTGTCTCTAAATGTAAAACAGTCACAAAGCAGGGACTTGCCACTTGTTCTGTGCCCTTCCTTGTTGCTTCTCCCCTCCTCCCCCACATTGTACCACAGGGAAGTTCAGTCTTCTCTTCTTTTCACAAGCAAAAAGCCTCTTCTCTGACAGTCTAAAATCTAAATTCCAAGAACTTGGCAGCTCAGAGGCTGTCATAAAGCCAGACTCCCAGCATTCCAAGCTCTGCCTAAAGAACTGCTAAATAGTAAACATTTTCTTAAAAGGACCTGGAATTTAAAAACAGGAAAATAAAGGATGCGGTGGGAAATATTTTCTTTTCCCTTATTTACTGTAACATTTCCTTTAATTTATGGATCACTTGCTTTAGACCCATAACTATGCTTAGTATTTTACCTTTTATTCTTCCCTAAGCGCTGGAGTGTCTAGAAACAATTCAACCACATTGGTTCTTTCATTTTCATCCATTTGAATTGAGAAAACTATTTCTACCATCATCATCAAAAAGTTAACAAGACTTGACTGCTAACCAAGTGATTAAAGGTTTCAGTTCACCTAGAAGTGGCGCTAAAGAAAAGCCTAGTAATCTAATTCCCAAAAATCAACCATTGTAAACCCTATGGAGCACAGTTCTACCCTGACACATACGAGGCTGCCAGGAGTCAAATTCAATTCAAGAGCAATTCGTTTTAGTTTAATCAAGTATAGGTACCAGGAAAACAACAGACTTTATACTAATAATCAATATTCACCTGATTCTCTCATTTTAAGCTTCATGAAAGAAATTCCAGATAAGCAGATTTACTATACTTTGCCAGAATTTTGAGATAAATGTCTAAGAGTTATCCTCTACTAATTGTAGCTTTGTCCATTCATATATTCATTCAATAAATATCCATTAAGAATTCTGTTATTTGCCAGGTACCGTACAGAATACATCAGACCCAAATGCCTATTTTCAAGGAACTTACATTCTAGTGAGGCACACAGTAGACAATAAATATACAAAATACATCGATTTTACAGCACCTGGGAAGGTATTAAAAGCTTTGGAAAAAATTGAAGGCAGCACTTGGGAGCCATACTATTCAGTGTCTTTCAAGTACACAGGGACACTATATAGGATTTCCAAGGAGTGGCTGGTGGGCTTGAAGCACTGACCTTGCAGTTTGAAATCCAGTGTTTATCCCACAGTGCCACACCAGAACTCAAATACGTAAAAAAAAATTTTTTTTAAAAATCAGAAAAGAAATGGAGATTTGAATTTATATATTTTCATGGATGAAATTCATTTACCTAAGTACTTCTGTGCTTATGAGTAATGTACTTATTTGGAGGTGATTGTTTCATAAACTCTCTTCACCTTTTTTTTTTATCAATATCATTAGAAGATAATTTATGTACAATAAACTAACCGATTCCTTTCCTTTTGACCCCTCACTATTATGCCCATCTTTGATTTCCTTATAATCCTTTTCTTCATTAGCTAATGTTCCAGTAAACTTTACACCAGATCAGACTATAGCATGTGTTAAAGTACTCAGATAATTCTCCTTTTAGTCAGGAAGTGGACTCCACCTAAAAAACAATCCTAGTACTAAAGCCCAAGAATAGTGAGCCAGAGAGAATATTCTGTAAGTACCAAAAATAAGGGATTCAAATTAAAAACATACATATGTATTTGCAAGGAAATGGTTTTAGGATAAGTAGCTTAGGAAGGTGAGAAAAGATTCTGTTTGGCTACAGAGGACCTGTACTTCTTTGCCTACCCAGCATCCAATGCTCTTCCTTCTGGAAAGAGAGCTCTGAGTGAAGAGTGCAAAATGTTCCGTGTATAACGGCGTCACTTCTTTTATCGGAACATCTCATCCCCTGGACAATGTGTAGTTGAAAGATGGGTTCATTTTCCAAGTCATTCCAACACAGATAGCTTCTGTACTATTTTTAGAGTTTAAGAAAGTGAGGCTTTCTTTCCAGCTCCAGGTGCTAAGACATCATTATGTAGAATAAAACTGCTGGCAGCCTTACTGCCATTGTGGGCAAAAGATCTGCCTTGAAATGGAAGTAACACCAATGATAAAACAGAATCAAAAGATAAAGAACTAGAGAGCCTGGCAACAATGATTATTATGCTAAGACTTTTCAGTCACCTTGACCACAAAATCATCTTTGCTGAAAATTCTTTGAATTATGTTTTCTGCTTCTTGTAATTGGGGGTTGGAGGGGTGGGGAGACAAACTGATAATGAAATAATTTTCAGATACAATAGTTTTCTGACATATCAAACAATGACATATCCACGATTTCTCCACTTCTGTCTACTCAAGTATGATTGTTGTTGTTAAGTACCATCGAGTCAGTTCTGACTCATAGAGACACTGTATAGGGTTTCCAAAGAATGTCTGGTAGGTTTGAACCACCAGCCTTGTTAGAAGTCCAGTGCTGATCCTATAGCACCAAGCCAAGACTCCCCAGTATGACTAGAAATAGAAAAATACCTTACACAGTTCCACAAGGAATTAACACAAATACATCCCACATACCTTGGACATATTTTCAAAAAGGAACAGTCCCTGGAGAAGGACATCATGCTTGGTAAAGTAGTAGTTGTTGTTGTTAGGTGCCATCGAGTCAGTACTGACTCATAGCAACCCTATGTAAAACAGAAAGAAACACTGCCCAGTCCTGGGCCAACCTCACATTTGTTGCCAAGCTTGAGCCCATTGATGCTGCCACTTTGCCAATCCATCTCACTGGGAGTCTTCCTCTTTTTCTCTAACCCTCCACCTTACCAAACATATCCTTCTCCAGCAAGTGGTCCCTCCTGACAATATGTCCAAAGTATGAGAGACAAAGTCTGGCCATCCTGGCCTCCAAGGAGCACTCTGGCTGCACTTCTACCAACACAGATCTGTTGGTTCTTTTGGCAGCCCATGGCGCTTGCAGTATTCTCCTCCAACACCATAACTCAAAAGCATCAATTCTTCTATGGTCTTCCTTATTCACTGTCCAGCTTTCACATGCATAGGAGGTTACTGAAAATACCATGGCTTGGGTCAGGCACACCTTAGTTTTCAAGCTGACATTTTTGCTCAACACTTTAAAAAGGTCTTGGGCAGCAGATTTGCCTAATGCAATATGTTGTTTGATTTCTTGACTGCTGCTTCAATGGTGAAGTAGAAAATCAGATTAAAAAAACAATACTCTCAACAAGATGAACTAACACAGTGAATGCAACAATGAACTGAAACATAACAATGATTGTAAGGATGGTGAGAACCATGCAGTGCTTCCTTCTGTTGTACCTAGGGTCACTATGAGTCAGAACCAACTTAAGGACACATACCATAACATTCACAACAGGCTCTTTGTCCCTGGGTGGGGCAAAGAGTTAACCAGCTCAGCTCCTAACCAAAATGTCCACCCAGAGGCACCTTGGTAAAAAGGTCTGGCAATCTACTTTCAAGGAAACAGTCCCAAATAAAGGTAAATACTGTTAGCTAATAGTACATGGAAGGGATTGCAATCATTGTAATGACATGAAGTGTATGATTTGTTAAATAAGGGACTGATGATCTGTTCTGTAAACCTTCACTCAATTCACATAAAAAGTTTTTGAAAAATGAAAACAGCCACTGAAAACCCAATGGAGCAAAGTTCTACTCTGACACACATAGGATCATGATGAGACAGAATCTGCTTGACAGCAACTGGCAATATTGTCAGTTTGTAGCCCTCTGGTAGTTTTGTGTTGCTATGATGCTGAAAGCTATACCACCAGTAATTCAAATACCATAAGGGTCACCAATGGTGAGCAGGTTTCAATGGACCTTGTAAACTAAGACAGACTAAGAAGAAAGGTCTGACAATCTACTTCCAAAAATTTCCTAATGCAAAACGTGTGGATTCAAAATAGAATACTGTCCAATAGAGTGCTGACCAATGAGCTCCCTAACCACACAGTCTCAACAACAATGGACTCAAACAAATCAAGAAACATGAAGAGGGCACAAAACCAGGCAATGTTTCAATTGTTACACAGACTGTTATCCCATGAGTCAAAGCCAGCAACAACAACAACAAAAAGAAAATACTTTCTCATTGATAAATTTTCGAATAAGAGTTTGCAAAGAGCCTGTTCCTGCTTCTGCTAAAATAAATCACTTGACCACATAAAAGAATAATTTGCAAAGTGGTTTTCACATTTTTAACACCTTAATTTTTTAAATGTTCTATCAATATTTTGTATGCATGTATATCATTGTTAAGTGTCATCTAGTCAGTTCTGACTCATGGCAGTCCTGTATAGGGTTTCCGATGAGAAGTTTGTGGGCTTGAACCGCCGGCCTTGCAGTTAGCAGTCCATTGCTTATCCTACAGCGTCACACCAGGACTGTCATCTATAAAAAGATGGTAAAATATGGCATAACTAAAAGGCTTGGATAAAGTACAACCAGAAAGCTCCTTAGAAGTGAGGATAGTAAAACTTTGTCTCACACATTTTGGACATGTTATCAGAAAGGAATATCCTCTGGAGAACCCCATGCTTGGTAAACTACAGGGTAAGTGAAAAAGAGGAAGACCCTCAACAAGATAGACTGACACAGGGGTTGCAACAATGGTCTCAAAAATAACAAATGTGAGCATAACTCAGGGCCTGCTGGTGTTTCATTCTGTTGGACATAAAAAGGTCACTATGAGATGGAGTGTTCGATGGCACTTAGCAACAACAACAGAAGGCTAGCATGTCAATCATTTTTATTTGTTAAGTATACCTAAGAAGTAGAAACATTCTGCCTTTCCAGTCCCTATGGTTTTATCTAAAAATCATTTTCAAGAAAAGCAAGCATCAAAATTTCATAAGTCACTGCTTGAAACTTAACAAGATTTTCCTAACCAGATTAATGATTTAATTATCTAAAATTAATTAATCTTTTTGCTAATCCCTCTATCAGTTCCAATAGTTCTATAGAAATGTTTGGCCATTAGGAAACCTCAGAAAGACACAGTAGCACCAATTATCCAATGGAAACTTGTACAAAATGTTATTTTAATAGTCTCAGTCACCACTTGTATGACAATTTATTGTACTGTAACAACTCACATGTTGCTGTGATGCTGAAAACTATACCACCAGTATTTCAAATGCCATCTGGGTCACCCACGGTGGACAAGTTTCAGTAGAGCATCCAATAGAAAAGTAGGAAGAAGGAACAGGTAAAACGCTTCTGAAAATTTAGCCACTAAACCCCTCAAGAATATCAGTGGAACATTGATAATGAGCTGGAAGATGATCCCCTCAGGGTGGAAGGCACTCAAAATACAACTGGGGATGAACTGCCTCCTCAATGCAGAGACAAGCTTAATGACACAGACAAAACAAAGCTTTTTATTTACTGATACGGCATGACTCAAAATGAAAAGAAACAGCTGCAGACATCCATTAATAATCAGAACATGGAATGCATGAAGTAAGTATGACTGCAGGAAAATTAAAAATTATCAAAAACTAAACTGTTGTTGTTGTAATGCGCCATGGAGTTGGTTCCAAGTCATAGTGACCCTGTACAGGGTTTCCAAGGCTGTAAATCTTTACGGGAGCAGAAACCCTCATCTTTCCCCCACAGAACAGCTGGTAGTTTCAAACTGCTGACCATGAGATTAGCAGCCCAATTCATAACCACTATGCAAAAACTAAATAAAACACATAAATATAAACAGCCTAGGCATTAGAAAGCTTAAATTGATTGGTATCCATCATTTTGACAAGACCAAAAAGGGATTCAGAAGAGATTCTGAAACATGCTCATAAACATAAATAAGCTAAAAATTTATAAAGTAAAAGAGTTGAGCAGATAATTGCAAGAGGCAACTCAAGAAGACAAAGTCAAGTATCATAATGAAATGTGCAAAGCCCTGGAGTTAGAACACCAAAAGGGAAGAACACACTCAGCATTTCTCAAACTGAAAGAACTGAAGAAAAAATTCCAGCCACAAGTTCAATATCAAAAGATTCCACAGGCAAAATATCAAACAATGCAGAAACAGCAAAAGGAAATGGAATAAACAGAGTTGTTGTTAAGTGCCATTGAGTTGATTCCAACCCACAGAAACCCTGTATAGGGTTTCCAAGGAGCTGCTGATGAGCTTGAACCACCGACCTTGCAATTCAAACGACTTTACAGTCTGATGCATTAGCCCACAGTGCCACACCAGGACTCCAATAAACAGAGTAAAATGTACCAAAAAGAATTACTTGACATTCAACCATTTCAAAGGGTAGCATGTGATCAAGAACCAATGGCATTGAAGGAAGAAGTCCAACTTGCACTGAAGGCATTAGAGAAAAACAAAACCCCAGAATTGACAGAAGACAAATTGAAATCTTTCAACAATCGTTGTAGCACTGGAAGCACTCACTCACTGTGCCAAGAAATTTGGAAGACAGTTTACCTGTCTAAGCGACAGGAAGAGACCCATATTTATGCCTACTCCAAAGAAAGGTGGCCCAAAAGAATGTAGAAATCATCGAACAATATCACTCATATTACATTAAAGTAAAATTGTGCTGAAGAGAATTTAATAAATTATTGCACTGGTGTAACAACAGAGAACTGTAAGAAATTCAAACATATTCAAAAGAGGATATGCAACTAGGACTATCATTGCTGAAGTCAAATGGATCTTGGCTATAGGAAAGAATACCAGAAAGATGTTTACTTGTGCTTTACTGACCATGCAAAGGCATTCAATTGTATGGATCATAACTATGAATAACATTGCAAAGAATGGGAATTCCAGAACATAACTGTGCTCATGTGTAACCTGTATATAGACCAAGAGGCAGTCATCCAAACACAAGGGAATACTGAGTAGTTTAAAATCAGGAAAGGGGTGCATTAGGGTTGTATTCTTTCACCATACTTATTCAATCTGTATGCTGAGCAAATAATCCAAGAAGCTAGACTATCTGAAGAAGAATATGGCATCAGTAGTGGAGGAAGACTCATTATCAACTTGCCATATGTAAATGATACAACCTTGCTTGCTGAAAGTAAAAAGGATTTGAAGCCCTAGCTGATGAAGATCAAAGACTACAGCCTTCAGTGTGGGCTGCACTTCAATGTAAAGAAAAGAAAACTCTTTACAACTGGACCGATAAACAACATCTTGATAAACAGAGAAAAGATCAAAGTTGTCAAGGATTTCATTTTACTTGAATCCACAATCAGTGTTCATAGAAGCATCTATCAGTAAACCAACAGGTATGTCATATTTGGCAAATCTACTGTAAAATACACAGTGTCACTGTACCTAAAAGAAATGGTCAATGTTCAACAATTTCAACAGGCAGCTATATGATCAAGAGCCAATAATCCTGTAGGGAAAAGTCCTTTTTCTGACAGATTGGCTGAACAATGGGCTCAAGCATAGGAAAGATTGTGAGGATAGTGCAGGACCAGGCAATGTTTCGTTCTGTTGTACAAGAGGTCATTATTAGTCAGAACCAACTCTATGGCACCTAACAACAATGGTCCCAAAGTAAGCATTTGTTTTGTCTCCGTAAATAAGACAAAATTGTTTTCTCTTACCACTGTGTTCTGGTGGTGGTGGCTGTATGCCGTGGAGTCGGTTCCGACTCAGAGACCCTATATGGAAAAATGCCTCATCTTTCTCCCGCAGAACAGGTGGTAGCTTCAAACTGCTGACATTACAGTTCACAACCTGATTCGTAACCATTATGCTACCGCTGTGTTCTAGTAGGGCAAAAATGTTAGCTACTAAAATAATATAGTGGCTATGTAATATAACAAAGGAGCTCTGGTAGCGTAGTGGTTACGAATCGGGCTG
>NW_006408616.1:7937149-7938816 GCF_000296735.1 Chrysochloris asiatica
GTTCGCAGCCCGATTCGTAACCACTACGCTACCAGAGCTCCTTACAGGATCTCAATGAGTCAGAACCAACTCAACCATTCACCACCTGTGCCTGATAAGGAGGTCGGGTGGCACTGTGAGTTAAGTGATCATCTGCTAACTTTAGGGAAGTCCATGATTCAAACCCACCAGCACTCCTTGGAAAAAAGATGTGGTGGTCTGTTTCCGTAAAAATTCACAGGAATGGAAAACTTTGGGGGCAGTTCTACTCTGTCAAATAAGATTGCTAAGAGTAGAAAGAGTCTTGAAAGCAATGAGTGGGTTGTTTGGGGCTTTTTTTTTTTTTGGTTTTCTGTGCTTGATGCTTTGCCAAGTGTTTTACATAAACCAGTTTTCATGGAGTTGATTTGGACTTATGGAAATCCCATGTGTGTTAGAGTAGAACTGGGCTTCATAGGTTTTTTTAATGGCTGATTTTTCAGAAGTTCACCACACCTCTCTTCTAAGGCACCTCTAGGTGAACTTGAGCCTCCAATCTGTTAGCCACCAAGCGCATTAATTTTTGCACCCTCCAGATATTCCATGCTTTCTGCTTTACATAAATCAAAAAACAAGCATACAAACAAACAAAACCACTGCCACTAAGTCAATTCTGACTCATAGTGACCCTGAAGGACACAGTAGAACTGCTCCATAGGGTTTTCAAGAGTCCTGGTGTGGCACTTTGGGTTAATGCGCTGAACCACAAAGTCACCTCAAGGTTGGCAGTTCAAACTCACCAGCTGCTCCTCGGAAACGCAATGCAGGGTCACTCTGAGTTGGAATCGACTCGACAGCACTTAACAATAACAACAAATCTTCAAGGAAGCAGATGTTTACATCTCACTCCTGCAAAGTAGCTAGTGAGCTCAGACCACTAACCTTTCAGTTATCAGTCCAACACCTAACCCACTGCATCACAAGGGCCCCTTGTGCTTTACATAAATCTCATTAGTCCTCATGGTAATACTGGGTGGTGGTGGTTGTGCGGCATCGAGTCGGTTCCAACTTACAGCGCCCCTTAAAGAGAAAGCCTTATCTTTCTCCCACTGAGTGACTGAAAGATTTGAACTACTGACTTTGCTGTTGTTATTGTTGTTGTTGTGTGCCGTGGAGTTGGTTCCGACTCATAGCAACCCTATACAGGGTTTCCGAGGCTGTAAATCTTTATGGGAGCAAAAAGCCTCATCTTTCTCCTGCGGAACAGTTGGTAGTTTCGAACTGCTGACCTTGCAGTTCACAGCCCGACTCGTAACCACTATGCTACCAGAGCTCCTTGCTGTCAGAACCCAGCTAATAATCCACTACGTTACCAGGGCTCCTTATGGTAGCACAATAAGGTAGATAATAACCACACTTTACAAATAAGGGATTTAAAATTTCAGTTTTTAGTTATTTCCAAAGACCACACCACTAGAAAGAGCAGTCAAAACTTGAAATTAGGTTTGTTTGAATCAAAATATCATTACATAAAAATGTTATTTCATTTGTCCAACACATTTCTTGAGTGCCATCAAATATAACAAATACCAAGTAAGGTCCTTGACAACTTTAATCTTTTCTCCATTGATAAGAATGTTGTTTATTGGTCCAGTGGTGAGGAATTTTGTTTTTCTGACATTGAGATGCAACCCATACCAAAGGCTGTG
>NW_006408616.1:7940176-7977177 GCF_000296735.1 Chrysochloris asiatica
AAGACCCCCAATGAGATGGATCAGCCAGGTGGCATCATTGATGGCATCAAGTGTGGCAGCGGTAGTGAGGTTGGCCCAGGATCAGACATTGTTTCCTTCTGCTGTGCATGGGGTCACTATGAGTTGGTTCCAACTCAATGGCACCTGACAACAACAACAAGTAAGGTCCTGGGTCATATTTGTGAACAAATTCAAGCAGGATCTCTGCCCTCACAGAGTTTCAAGTCTAATGTGAGAATCAAACATAATTAAATCATCATAAAAATAGAAGTAAAAGTACCAATGTGATAAATCTTCTGAAAGGTGCCACATGAGACTATAAAAATCTTATGTAGTTTGATCAGAAAAAGTTCACTGCAGAAGAGCCATGGAACTGAAATATGAATTACAGTAGGTTTTAATTAAGAGGAAAGTGTAGGGGTAAGAAGGGAAACCTATCAGGGGGAAAAAGGCCCTGTGGCCAGATGGCAAGATGAAGATCAGAATGACTATAGAAGTTAAGTCAGTGTGTATGAAGGGCAGGAAGACAGATTAGCACAAGATAAGGCTGAATATTTGCTAGAAACATCTCCATGAATGTGACGGAGCATGGTTGTTGTTGTTGTTAAGTGCTGTTAAGGCAGTTCAGACTCATACAATTGTAGTTAGGTACATCAGTTGGTATCGACTCACAGCAAATTTACACACAACAAAAAGAAAAACTGCCCAGTCCTGCACCAATCTCACAACTGCTGCTAAACTGGAGCCCACTGTTGCTGCCACTGTGTTAATCCATCTTGTTGGGGTCTTCCTCTTTTTTGCTGACCCTCCACTTCACCAAGAATGATGTCCCTCCTGATAATACATCCAAAGTATGAAAGACTAAGTCTGGCCATTCTGGCTTCTAAGGAGCATTCTAGCTGTATTACTTCCAACACAGATTTGTTTGTTCTTTTGGCAGTCTATGGTATTTTCAATATTATTCTCCAGCATCATAACTCAAATGTATCCATTCCACTACAGTCTTCCTGATTCGTTGTCCAACTTACATATGTGTATGAGGCTACTGAAAATACCATGGCTTGGGTCAGTGCACCTTAGTCCTTAAACTTTACTCTTCAACACTTTAAAGAGGTCTTCGGCAGCAGATTTGCCTAATGCAATATGTCATTTAATTTCTTGACTGCTGCTTCCATGAGTGTTGATAGTTGATCTGAGCAAAATGATGTCTTTGACAACTTCAACCTTTTCTACATTTATGTGGATGTTGTTTATTGGCCCAGTGGTGAGGACTACTGTTTTCTTTACATTGAGATGCAACTCATGCTGAAGGCTGTGGTCGTTGATCTTCTTCAGCAAGTATTTTAAGTCCTCTTCGCTTTCAACAAGCAAGGTTGTACCATCTGCATATCACTGGTTTTTAATGAGTCTTCCTCCAATCTTGGTGCCCTGTTTTTCTTTTCAAATGATCCAAATTCTTGAATTATTTGCTCAGCAAACATATTTAATAAGTATGGTGAAAGGATACAACTTTGCCGCACACCTTTCCTAATTTTAAACCATTTAGTGTTCCCATGTTCTGTTCAAACAATTGCCTCTTGGTCTATGTTCCTCGTGAGCACAATTAAGTGTTCCAGAATACTCATACTTCGCAAATGTTGCCCATAGCTTGTCATGATCCACACAATCGAAAGGATTCATAGTCAATAAAGCCCAGGTAAACATCTTTCTGGTAGTTTCTGCTTTAGCCAAGATCCATCTTACGTCAGCAATGATATCCCTCATTTCACATCCTCATCTGAATCTGACTTAACCTTCAGGCAGTTTTCTGTCAAGGTACTGTTGCAGCCATTTTTTATATTCATGCAACATTAATATTTTACAATGCTTTCTGCATTCCATTGGGTCTCCTCTCTTTGGAATGGGCACAAATGTGGATCTCTGCCAATCACTTGGCCCGGTAGCTGTCTTCCAAATTTCTTGACATAGTTGAGTCAGTGTCTCCAGTGCTGCATCAGTTTTTTGAAAGATTTGAATTTGTATTCCATCAATTCCCAGACACTTGTTCTTTGCCAATGTCTTCAGGGCACCTTGGACTTCTTTTTCAGTACCATTGGCTCTTGATCATATGCTACCTCTGAAAATGTTCCAACGTCAACTATTGTTTTTTTGTACAATACCCTGTGTACTCCTTCCATTTATTTTGATGCTTTCTGCAGCATTCAATGTTTTGCCCATAGAATCCTTCAATATTGTAAATTGAGGCTTGAATTTTTTCTTCAGTCCTTTCAGCTTGAAGAATACTGAGCGTGTTCTTTCCTTTTGCATTTTCTAACTCCAATTCTGCACACTTCATTATCATAATTGACTGTCTTCTTGAGCTGCCCTTTAAAATTGTTAATTCAGCTCTTTTATCTCTTCATTTCTTCCATTTGCTTTAGTTAGCATTTCTATGCTGAAGGCAAATTTCAGAGTCTCTTCTGGCATCCATTTAGGGGTTTTCCTTCTTTGTTGTCTTCTTAATGACCTTTTGCTCTCTTCCTGTATGATGTTCTTGATGTCATTTCACACCTTTTCTGGTCTTCAGTTATTTGAGTCTCATGCATCAAATCTGCTCTTAAGATGGTCTCTAAATTCAGTTGTGATATGTTCAAGGACATATTTTGGCTTTCATGGACTTGTTTTATTTTTCTTCAGCTTCAGCCTGAATTTGCATATGAGCAACTGATGATCAGTTCCACTTTTGACTGATGATATGGAGCTTTTCTACCATCTCTTTCCACAGATGCAGACAATGTGATTTCTCTGTTTTCCATCTGATGAGGTCCATGTGTATAGTCGCCTTTATGTTGTTTTTAAAAGTTATTAGCAATGAAGAAGTCATTGGTCTTGCAAAATTCTATCATGGATTCTCCAGCATTATTTCTATCACACATGCCATATTTTCCAACTACTGATTCTTTCTCTTTGTTTCCAACCTTTGCATCCCAATCACCAGTAATGATCAATATATCTTGAGTGCATATTTGATCAATTTCAGACTAAAATCATTGGAAGAATGCTTCAATTTCATCATCACTGCCTTTGTTGGTTGGTACATAAATTTGAATAATAGTTGTATTAACTGGTCTTCCTTGTAAGTGTTATAGATACCACCCTATCATAGACAGCAATATACTTCAAATGTTCTTGAAATGTTCTTTTTGATTATGAATGTGACACCATTCTGCTTCAATCTGTCATTCCCAGCATACCAAATCATGTGGTTGTCAGATTCAAAATGGTCAATACCTGTCCATGTCAGTCCACTAGTGCCTAGGATATCAATGTTTATGAATTACATTTCATTTTTGACAACTTCCAATTTTCCTAGATTCATACTTTGTACATTCCATGTTCCAATTATTAATAGATGCTTACAGCTGTTTCTCCTCATTTTGCATTGCACCCTATCAGGAAATGAAAGCTTTCAAAGTTTTATTCCATTCGCGTCATCATGGTCAACTCTACTTTGAGTAGGGCAGCTGTTTCAAAGTCGCATTTTGAGTGCCTTCCAATCTGAGGGGTACTCATCTTTCCACACTGTATCTGACAATATTCTGGTGTTCTTCATCATGTTTCAATATCAATATTCTCGTGTAATCTGATAGTGTTTCACTTTTATTCATTAGGGTTTCATTGACTAAATATTTGGAAGTAGTCCATCTCTCCTTAGTCTACCTTAGTCTGACAGCTCAGCTGAAACCTGTTCACCATGGATGACCCTGCTGGTGTTTAAAATACTAGTGGGATGGCGTCCAGCATCACAGTAACATGCAAACCACCACAGTAGGACAAAATGACAGACAAGTGGTGGTCCAACTTTTAGCAACTCTACATAAGATTTCCAAAGAGTTGCTGGTGGGTTTAAACCATAGGCCTTGCAGTTAGCAGCAGTCCACTGTTCATCCTGTAACATCACACCAGGATTCCATGGTGGAGAATACCGGGGGGGGGGGGGGATTATTTTTAAAAAAACTTCTTAGATGTTATCAAATACCTTGAGGGAATGAGTTTCTGGGCCTAGAGGCTCAGGACCACAGGCAATTGGCACAACAGTCCACAGACAAAAAGTTCTATTTCCTAGATTGGTGAGTATCAACTCCAATCTTAAAAGCTCATGAGAGGCCATCTATTGGTCCCTCCCTGAGTGGAGAAAGGAGAGTGATTAAAACTGAGTATGCTTGGAAATAATCAGTACAATGGTCTAATGGAACACATGAACATTAGTCTTGATGACCCTAGACCAGAAGAACTGGATGGTGCCTGGCCACCACTACCACTGCTCTGAAAGGGATCACATTAGAAGGTCCTGGATAGAGTGGGAGAAAATGCACAACAAAACTCAGAAGTATTTAAAAGATTAGGCTTACTGGTCAGAAAGTGGCTAGAAGTGAGCTCACCTTCAAGGCTCAATTTTCAACCACGCAGTAAGTACATAGGGGGAACAATAACACTACTGAGCTATACACACCATAGAATGGTCAACCATTCGAGATCAAAAAGGCAGCATTTACCTAAGGACAAAATTCAGGACTGGGAAAAAAGAAGGAATGGAAACAAGAATCACACTAAGGAAGTGGGATAAGAGATGTTACATAGAAGGGACTGCAATCACTGAAATGAAACAAAGTATATGATGATTTGCTCTGTGAACCTTCACTGAATTCACAATATAGTTAAAATTTATTTTAAAAAAATAATAAAAAGATAGGCTGGAGAGATGTTAGCACCTCAGAAACCTGGGACGTCTGAGGTTATGTTGAATTTAATGGCAATGTAATCAAATGTGAGCTCTTTCATTTCTAAAAAGTTATAGCGGATATTTTAAGTCACAAATCTCTGCTAGATCTAAAGTGAAACACTAAATGTAGATACTGTTCCTTCAATGATTCTGTTCACAAACTACTTTTCATCCCATTACAGTTGCCTGGGTTTTGGCGACCACTGTATTATCCCAATTCCTCCTCTGTCTGCCACTTTCAGCCTTCTTCCATTCTTTCTATTTACCACTGTCTGATCTGCCTAGGCAAAATCTGTTAATATCATTTCTCTCCTTAAAGGCGTTCAATGGGTTCCCATTACCTGATAGGAAATACATAATCAGATCCTCATCTATCCATCTAGTTTCATCTTTTATTAGAATATACTAAAGTCAGTATTTGAGGCTACCCAGGGTGCAGACTCATTTCTTGATGTTCTACTGTTCCGAGCACATTGGCCTCACCTGTATGGTCCAAGACAGCTTCTTCCATGATGCCCAAATTCAAGCAGCTGGGGTGGAAGTGGAGGATTGGGCAGTAAATGCCTCCTTTAAGAACCTGAACACAAATAGTTCCATGGTCACACCTAGCTGCAAGGAAGACTGATGGTGGTGGCTGTGTGCCGTGGAGTCGGTTTTGACTCAAAGCAACCCTGTATAGAGTTTCCGAGGCTGTAAATCTTTAGGGGAGCAGAAAGCCTTATCTTTCTCCCACAGTAGTTTCAAAACAGCAGACCTTGAGGTTAGCAGCCTGACTCATAACCACTAAGCTACCAGAGCTCCTTGCAAGGATGTCTAGGAAATATAATATTTATTCTAGGCACCAACAAATGCAAATATTTCTATCAGTATGTGTAAGAAATGGCGTAGGGCAGTGTCAGATCTCTTCAGGCTTCACAAGACAGGGAGGGGAATCACCATCAGCATCAGCCCAAGGGCAATTTCTTTGAAGCAGAGGTCAGCCATCCCACCACCCTCCAATCTTCTTATCAATTCCAATACCAACCATCCCTTCCATTGCATTTTCTACGCCTCCATTGGATTCCATAATTAATTGCACTGCCAAACAGAACTCAGAAAATACTCAAGGTTATGGGGTTATTAGGGAAGTTAACAGGAGTTACAGTTCAAGATCAGAAGTGTTCAGGAGACAGTTCTTTAATTAAGACAGGACATAGGCAAGACAGGGCCTGAGCCCCTTGGTCTTGCCTATGTCCTGCTTGGGCAATGTTACTAAGCTCCTTTAGTGCTGCCAGTAAATGCCCAAAGGACATTTTTTATGTCACACTGCCATAAGCCTCAGTCCAAAGGCACTCAGCTCTAGCTCCCTCAGTCAGCAAACCTAGTTCCCCAATGAAGTGCCTGAAGGCACCACACTCCACAAGCCAGCCTCCAGCCAAAAAGCACTCTTGCTCCATGGACCAGGAAGTCCACCACTCTGTCTCATGTTCTGGCTATTGGTCTGGCCATTCCTTTTGTGTCACAGCTTTCGGTCCCTGGGTCATGGAAGTAAAATGTGCAGAGACCTTGGAGTCCAAAGAATACACTTCACTTGATGGTAGTGAGATCCCCATTCCTGCTTCTAAGATGATTGATTTTATACCCATGTTAGAATTACAAGTCTTTACAATCACAAGTAAACCTCATTGCAATCACTCACAACCATATCATATAATAATACTATTGTCATCTCCTCCCACCTTCTCTTATCCAGACCCATCGGGAAAGTTTTATTTGGTGGGAATTACAGAAACTAGGATAATGATAATAAGTACCGTCGAGTCGGTTCCAACTCATAGCAGCCCTGTATAGGGTTTCCAAGGAGCAGAGGTTGCATTTGAAACACCGACCTTGTAGATCCAACCGACTTTGAGGTCCAGAGCATTAACCCACACACAGCGACACACCAGGACTCCTGACTAAAATACAGAAGAGCCATATAAAATAATTCGCTGCACCACTGTATGGAAGTAAGGAAAAATAAACCTGGGAAAATAACTAACAATCTCTGATACAGAAATTGAAATTAACATCTAGTTTTAATTAAATCATGTTCAAAGTATATTAGGAGTCATAGCATAGCACTATCGAATAAGCACTGAACTGAGAGCCATAAGGTTGGCAGTTCAAACCCACCACCTGCTCCTCAGAAACCTATACACAGGCACTTAACAACAACAAAAACAAAACTATATTATGTAGTTGACATTAATCCCGTAGAGTTTATTGGATTAATTATAACTTTTATTTTGAAAAATATGCATAATATAATTTTAACTTATTCTTTAGAAAATATTTATAGTATAACTTTATGGTTATCTATTACCAAAGTAATGATTGTATCTCAAAACTTCTACATGACAATTTATCTTTATTCAGATTCTCCAATTATTAACAAAGTATACTTACAATTTTATAATCATTTAAATTATATCTGAGAGATTCTCCAGCAGTTAAGAAATTGGAAGTATGCACTGGTTTCTCCCCTAACAGATAACAATAACTTTATACTTAGAAGAGTAGGCTAATTTTTCTCCAAGATTTAGGACTGGAACTCAATTATTAGATCATGACTTGTCAGATAATCAAAGAAGACAGCTAAATACAAGTTCTTTTCTCATTTGTTATTAATCCTGGACATGGATAAATTCAATAAAAATTTTAGTAACTAGCTTTCATTGACAGTGAGCTTTGATTTGACTTAAAATATCACTAAATATTTACCATTCCTTGACACAAATATTAAGCTCTGAGTACAATAATATTCCTTCTTTTCCCTTCCCCACCAATTATAACAAACTAGAACTGAAATTGTTGTTGTTAAGTGCCGTTGAGTCGGTTCCGACCCATAGCGACCCTGTACAGGGTTTCCGAGAGTGTAAATCTTTACGGGAGTAGAAAGCCTCATCTTTCTCCCGCGGAGCGGCTGGTAGTTTCGAACCGCTGACCTTAAGGTTTGCAGCCCTATTCATAACCACTACACTACCAGAGCTCCTTAGAACTGAAATTACCTTCTTTGATAACATGATTGAAGCCAAAAATCTACTTGAAATGCAAATGTTTAAGTAGTTATGTCCCTGATACTTGAAATGACCTTGAACACTGTAATCAAACACAAGTCACTAGTCCTTAAATCATTAACTTACTTTGGTTTCGTGATGAAATTGTGTTTGGTGATTTCAGTAATATATATATATATATATATATATATATATATAAGTCACTGTCTTTTGATAGTATGATACACTTAAAGTAGACAATCTTGGATGTTATAGAAATAAAGCAAAACTAATAATATTTTATTTCTTTCATCTCAAAATTATGTTCTAAAGATAGTACCTTTCTAGACCTCCATCATAAAGGATCATAGCATGCTAGAACTAGAAGGAACAGATCGTGACATTGGTTTACTTTGTAATCTGCACATACAGTTTTCACTTTATTCGTCTATCCCGCATACAAATATACTTTCAAATAAATCCTGATTTGAACATAGCCACCAGTGACAATTCCTAGAATAAGGATCAGTAACAACATTAAATATTTTTAAATCCTTAAAAAGAGTGGCCAAACATGTCTCCTTTGGAATGGGCTTCAGGCAAAGCCCTTTATACCAGATTTCTTGTTGCTGTTGCTGGGTGTCATTGAGTCTATTTAACCCATAGTGATCCCTTGGTACAGAGTCTAACTGTCCAATAGGTTTTTCTTGACTGCAATCATTATTGAAATAGGTCTTTCCCCCTTAAAGCTGTTGAGTGAGTTCAAACCACCAAGTTCTCATCAGGTGAACACTTAATCATTACACCACCAGTGTTCTTATAGTAGAGATGCTGGTGTTGATTATGTGCTATGGAGTTGGTTCTGACTCAACTGACCTTGTATAAAGTTTCTGAGCCTGTGAATCTTTACAGGAGCAGAAAGCTTCATCTTCCTCCTGTAGAACAGTTGGTAGTTTTGAACTGCGGATTTTGAGGTCAGCAGCCTGACTCATAATCACTATGCTACCAGAGCACCTAATAAGACATCTAGTCAACAGATATAATATAAATTAATGATTAATTAAAATATACTGATCATTTGTTCTCCTCAGCCTATAGTTATTATTAAATATCTATTATTTTTCAGACACTTAAACTTGAGTTTTAAAATTCAAAATTACTAGCTGTCATATGCCTTTTTCCATAAATTCCTCAACTAGTCTTTGGATTGTCTCACAAAAGTCAAAATATAACTGTTAGTATATCCCACCAGAATTTAGAGACCATCTCAAGAACAGATTTGATTACAGTGGACACTCGTGACCAAAGACCACAGAAGTTGTGGTATGACATCAAGAAGATCAGACATTAAGAAAACAAAAGGTCATTAAGACATCAGACATTAAGAAACAAAGAAAAGATCACAGTGTATGTCAGGAGAGACTTTGGAATGTAGAGTAACTTAAGCAAATGGAAGAAATGACAAAGTAAAAGAACTAAACCGAAAATGTCATAGACAGCTTGAGAAGACAGTCAAGTGTTCCCATGAAATTAATAAAGACCTGGTGCTAGAAAATTAAAAGAGAGCATGCTCAGTATTTCTCAAGCTGAAAAAAAAAACTGAAGAAAAAATTCAAGACTTGAAGGATTCTGTGGGAGAAATATTGAACAATGCAGGATGCATCAAAAGAAAATAGAAGGAATACACAGTCACTATATGAAAAAAAAACGGCTGTAGACATTCAACCATTTCAAGAAGTAGTATATGATCAGGAATCGATGACATTGAAGGAAGAAGTCCAAGCTGCACTGAGGGAATTCGTGAAAAACATTGCTCCAGAAATTGATGGAAAACAAATTGAAATGTTTCAAAACCTAACTATAGGACTAGACACACTCTCTAGCCTATGCAAGAAATTTGGAAGGCAGCTAATGGTCAACAGACTGGAAGAGACCCATATTTGTACCCATTTCGAAGAAAAGCAATCCAACAGAAAATGGGATAAATATCACTAATGACATACGCAAGTCAAATTTTAATGGAGATAATTCAAAAATGGTTGCAGCAGTACCTTAAGATAAAGCTGCCAGAAATTGAAGCTGGATTCAAAAGGGAACGTGAAATGTGGAATATCATTGCTGACATCAGATGTATCTTGGCTGAAAGCAGAGAATACCAGAAAGATGTTTACTTGTGCTTTATTGATTGTGCAAAGGTATTTGATTGTGTGGCTCTTAACAAACTATAGATAACATTGTGAAGAATGGAAATTCCAGAACACTACATTTTGATCATGCAGAAACAGTACCTAGACCAAGAGGCAGTCATTAGAACAGAACAATGGATACTGCATGGTTTAAAATCAGGAAATATGTATGTCAGGATTGTATCCTTTACCTCCACCTGTTCAGTAAGTATTGTTGAGCAAATAATCTTAGAAGCTGGACTATATGAAGACCTCAGCATCAGAATTAGAGGAAGGCTCACTAACAACCTATAATATGCAGATAACAAAACCTTGCTTGCAGAAAACCAAGAAGGACTTGAAACACTTGCTGATGAAGATCAAAGAATACAGCTGTCAGTATGGATCATAACTCAATGTAAAGAAAATAAAAATCCTCACAATTGGAACAATAAACAACATTATTATAAACAGTAAAAAGAATGAAGTTAAGGATTTCATTTTACTTGGATACACAATCAATGCTCATGGAAGATGGAAGCAGAAATGAAATCAGTTGACATACTATATTGAGCAAACAGCTGCAAAAGTAAAAAAAGGTAGTGTTAAAGAGCAAAAACGTCACTTGGAGGACTAAGGTGAACTTGCCCCACACCATGGTATTTTCAATCCCTTATATGCGTGTGAAAGATCGACAGTTAATAAGGAATACCAGAGAAGAATGAATGCATTTGAATTGTGTTGCTGATGAAGAATATTGAAAGTACCATGGGCTGCTAAAAGAATAAACAAATCTGTTCTAGAAGAAGTACCGCCAGAATGCTTAGAAGCAAGATGGTGAGACTTCATCTCACATATTTTGGACACGTTTTCAGGAAGGAGCTGTTCCTGGAAAAGGACATCATGCTTGGTAAAACCGAGGCCAGCAAAAAAGCGATGACATGAAATGGACTGATGTAGTAGCTGCAATGATGGGCTCCAATGTGATAATTGTAAGGATGGTGCAGGACTGGATGGTGTTTTTTCTGATGTACATAAGATCGCCATGAGACAGAGCAAACTCAACAGCACCAAGAAACAACAATTCTTTGAAGTTCATATAAGCAAATTATTTCAATCTAAACTTTTTCTGCCAATAGTAGCAATAGTATAAAACGTCTTCCAAGATGTATTATATACTATGCACTAAGAGTAAGGGCTTGTCTAAACTAAGAAATGATCTCATAAAATGCTTACAAATTGACTGATTGCACCCATAAAAACAAAAGTGAGATTTTGGAAATGCCCAAGTTTTCTTTAATGTGGCTCTAACATGGAATCCTGGTGTGTTCTTGTGGGTTAGCATGCTGGACCGCAAAGTCAGTTTTGAGGCTCAAGGTCAGCAGTTCAGGTTCACCAGTTGTTCCTTTGAAACCCCAGACACGGTCGCTACAGGTTAGAACTGACTTGATGGCACATAACAACAACAACATGAAAACCATTCAATATGGCCATGTATATTACTTTTATCCAGAGCATAAATAAGTTTTGCCACATATTGGCCTGGATGTATACAGAGATATAATCCAAGAGACTGCTAAAGCACTTTTTATAGCAAGATTTAGTAGCACAATAAATCCAGTGATAACTTCTGTACATTTTAGGAGAGTTATCTATAGGTACCTTAGATATTTAATAAATAAAAACAATTACAATGACTATTTTCCACTCATGGTGTGGTGCTGTGGGTTAATGCACTGGATGGCAAAATCAGTTTGAACTGCAAAGTCCGCAGTTCAAGCTCACCAGCTGCTCCTAGGAAACCCTCTACAGGGACACTATGGATCAGAACTGACTCGACAGCACTTAACAACAACAATCTTCCATAGAAGGGGCAATATTAATAGTTGCTTAAAGATTTGATAACATATATATGCATACTAACTCAACAAGTATTCATTCAATAAATATTTATGAAGACAAGAAGAACATTGGACATTCATTTAACAAAAACAAAGCAAAACAAAATAAAATTGCTGCCCTTAAAGAGTTTACATTCTACCAGGGAGACAGATGATAAGCAACAGTAAATAGTAAATTATATTGTATGTAATAAAGCGGTGTGGTGAAAAAATTGTAGAACAGAATAATGATAATAGTGAATGCTGAGGGAAAGTTTAAACAAAGTTCCTAAATGACCCAGCAAGAAGTAAAAATATGTAACCATACAAAAAGGTGTATAAATGAATATTTTAACAGCATTGTTCACAGTCACCAAAAGTAGAAATAACACAAATATCCATCAACTGATAAATGGATAAACACATTATGATGTATTCTTTCAATGGAATAGTATTCAACCCTAAAAAAGAAATGAAGTACTGATACCTGCTACAACATGGATGAACCCTGAATGAAAGTATTAAATCAAAGTCAGCTACAAGAGCCTACATATTGTATTATTCCATTTATAAGAAATGTCCAGAATTGGTCAATCTATAGACAAAATGTAGACTGGAATTATTTGACTAGGGCTCGAGGGGATAAGGGGCAAATGCCAATGGTCCAAGCTTCCTTTGGGAGTAGTGGAAATGCTCTGAAATGCATTATGGTGATGGCTGCACAAGTTTATGAATACACTAACAAGCACTGACTCAAACACTTTAAACTGGTGAACATTATGACATGTGAATTCTATCTCAGTAAAGCTATTCCAAAATAGAATGCTGATGCACCAGTTCAGATTTAAATACATTTTATTGTTTATAAAAACTTATCCTACACTACTTTAAAAGAAGATCTGGTAATGTGGTTACGAGCCGGGCTGCTAACCTCAAGGTCAGTAGTTCGAAACTACCAGCGGTTCCGTGGGCGAAAGATGAGACTTTCTGCTCCCATGAAGATTTACATCCTCAGAAACCCTGTACAGGGTTGGTATGAGTCAGAACCGACTCCAACGGTACTTAACAACCACAACATACTAATTTAAATGTCTAAAAACGATCTTGTGGAACAGAGTTGGTATAATTACGATCCCCATTTTGTAAGTTCTATTTTCTTTAAAGTGTGGCATTGTAAGATACACACTTGACTTCAAAGTCGTTTTGAACCATAAGGTTGGTGGTTCAAACTCAAAGGTGTTCCTCAAGAACCCTATACAGGGTCACTACGAATCAGAACACTCGACAGCACTTAACAACAACAACAATAAATTACTTTTAAATTACCTACTAATTGGTTATATCTAAGCTGAAAACCACTTTGTTCTCTTGTCATCTCAGCACATGGCCCTTGAAGTAGGCAGAAACCAAAGCCCTGCTCATAGTGATTTCTCCAGTAGCCAGATCTGGGCATTGTGATTAGCCTTCACTGACAAATGGGATAAATCCCAGTTCAAGTGGGGCCACATGCCATCACCATGAAACATGTGATTTAAAAAGAAAGATGCAGAGTAGAGGAGTTACTGGAACATCATGTAACTAGTGAGGCCCAGAGAGAAAGCTCTGCGATTGAGTGACATTCATTATCGCAGCAGCCCTGCACTTCTGCATTTCCTAATACTTAGGTATTCCACTCAGCATTCGATTTCCTGGAGCTCCTCCAAAAGCCTTACAATAAATTTCCCTCTTTGCTTAAGCTAGCCAGAGATGGTTTCAGTTCTTTATAAACAACAAAATCTTATTTCTAACATATTATGGAATCCTTGGGTGCAAATGGTTAACGTCCTCAACTGCTAATCAAAAAGATGTAGTTTCAAGTCTACCCAGAGGTGTTTCAGAAGAAAGACTTCAATTTCCTTCCACGAAACCAGTCATTGAAAATCCTAGAGTACACACATCTCTGACACATAGGAGGTCACTTGTCATCAACTGGTACAGTTATATATTATAGTCTTCCAATTATTAAACTTTCTCCATGTGGGCAAAGCGATACTCAAGTATCCCTCATTTTCCAAATCTTTTTTGTTTCTGAGATCAGATTAAATTAGCAAGAAATACCTGTTGACTGTTTTTTAAGAGTTTCAAGAAAATACATTAGGTTTGCAAATAATTAACTAAATTGGAATATAAATTGTTGTTGTTGTTGTTGTTGTTAAGTGCTGTCCAGTCAGTTCCTACTCAGAGTCGCCCTCTATAGGGTTTCCAAGGAGCAGCTGGTAGGTTTGAGCTGCCAATTTTGTGGTTCCCAGTCCAATGCTGATCCTACAGCGCCATACCAGAAGTCCAGAATACAAATTGGAGAGCATTTTAGTCTCTGAAATACTTATACATAATACACTTTGATTTACCTTTGGAAAAGTAAATCAACAGCATTTCAAACCACTTATGTTTGTTTGCCATTTGGACCAAGGTGTTACGTTTAGCTCTGATATTGTTAAGAGTCATTGTGTCGGTTCTGACTTATAACTAACTACCCTGTATAGGATAGCCGAGGAGTAGTTGGTGGGTTTGAACCACCAACCTTGCGGTTAGTAGTCCAATGTTTGTCCTACAGTGCCCACAATTCCCTACATAACATTTTAATTCCTGATTTCAAACAGATAATATATACAGAATACTACAGAATACAACTGTCAGCACTTGGAATCCTGGTATGGCACTATAGGTTAATGCACTGGACTTCAAAATCCAGACAACTGTTGTTGTTAAGTGCCATTAAGCTGGTTCCGACCCATAGTGACCCTGTATAGGGTTTCTGAAGAGCAGCTGGTGAACTTGAACCAACATTGTGGTTCAAATCGACTTTGCAGTCCAGCCCATTAACCCACAGTACCACACCAGAACTCCAAATCAAAGATACTCTATCTATACAAGAAAGCATGCAATACATGTTTAAAAGATGCCCATTGAAAAAGACTATAATCATTCTTTCGGGGATAGAGCAATCTAATGTTATTTAAATTTCTTTTTTACATAGAATAATTCATTTCCATGTAATACCAAATAACTTAGGTATTACATGCATAATAAACTGTTAGAAACAGTTTATATATATATATATATATATTTTTTTTTTTTTTTTTTTTTTTTTTTTTTTACGTTATTAACTAAAATGACCTAGCACCAAGTCTTACATTCAGCTTATTTTAAATTTTAATCATGGATTATTTTTATATTACAGATGAGCTGAATAATATGCATGTTAAAGATTTTAGGGTTTTATTAAGTGATCAGAAACAATCACTTACGCTCAGGTTTTTTCCATAGTATTCATAACATGTTCCTTTCAATATACCCAAGGAGACATTATATACATTACATTTTATACCAACACATACTATGTCTGTTTAAAAAATTAGAAATGTTAAAACAAATGCAAAACTTTTTTCTTCCACTTTTCATAATTGTTTTTGTTAAGTGTCACAGTCGGTTCCAACCCATAGCAACCCTGTATAGATTTTCTAAGGAGCAGCTGGTGAGCTTGAACCACCGACCTTGCCATTCAAACAGACTTTGCAGTCCAGCACATTAACCCACAGCGTCACACCAGGACTCCTTTTCATAATTAGTCACTACCAAAACAGAGAACTAAAACAAACTATCAAAGGGTAGAGATAACTAAGAATTCATTAAAAAATCTGTTTTCTCTATGACTCTTTTGAGTTCTCTTGGATAACTGATATATAGTAAAAGTCCAGCTTTCTACATATGCAAAGCAAGACTTCTATGATGAAATTACAATACTGGCTCAAATACCTTGATAACAGCTAAGACCTCAATATGTTTGAATTCTAACAATTTAGATTATGCTTTGCTCAGATCCTAACTCTTTCTCTGTATTCCTGGGAAACATATGACCATCTATAACACACAGTTTTCTAGTTTGTGTTTTTTCTCCACTGACCTTAACTAGGCAAATGCTTTATTTATGCCTTCTTAAATTAAGTGCTTGATTAACAGTAACACAAAATTGAAAAAAAATCTTTAAACTATCATAATCATTCAAATTAACTTTCCTAGTTCTGAAAATAATGGAAATTCAATTAGAGAAAATAGGAAGGGATCTTTTAAAAGTCCATGGAAAATTGACTTTTTATTAAGAAAAGAACTACAAATGATTTTTTTTTTTTTTTTTTTTACTTTTTGCATCAGAATAAACTCATACTAACTTGCTGGTGTGATGCTGCAGAGTAATGCACTAGACCGCAAGTTTGAACTAAGGTTGGCAGTTGAAATTCACCAACCACTCCTCAGAAACCCTATTGTTGTTACGTACTATTGAGTCCCACCACTCATCTGTCAGTTTGTCAGACAGCATGGATGGACTCAAGCGTGGCAACAATAGTGAGGCTGGCCCAGCATCAGGCAATGTTCCGTTCAGCTGTGCATAAGGTCGCTATGAGTCAGTACCGACTCGATTGCACCTAACAACAACAACCACTGAGTCGGTATTGAAACACAGTGGCCCTATGCACATACCTCACAATCATTGCACTTGAGCCCACTGCTGCTTCACTGTGCCAATCCATCTTGTTGGGGGTCCCTCTTTTTCTCTGACTCTCCACATTACCAAGCATGATATCCTTCTCCAGGGACTGGTCCCTCCTGATAATATGTCCGAAGTCTGGCCATCCTGGCTTCCAAGGAGTATTCTGACTGTACTTCTTCCAACACAGGTTTGTTTCTTATTTTGACAGTCCATGATACTTTTAATATTTTCCTCCAACACTATAACTCAAATGCATCAATTCTTCTATGGTCTTCCTTATTCATTGTTCAACTTTCACATGGATAGGAGGTTATTACACGGTTTGTGTCAGGCACACCTTGGTCCTCAAACTGACATCTTAGCTCTTGAGCACTTTGAAGAGGACTTCTGCAGCAGATTTGCCTAATGCAATATATCATTTGATTTCCTGACTGCTGCTTTCATGAGTGTTGATGGTTGATCCAAGCAAAATGAAGTCCTTGACAACTTCAATTTTTTCTCCATTTATATGGATGTTGTTTATTGGCCCAGTGGTGAGGATTTTTATTTTCTTTACATTGAAGAGCAACCCATACCAAAGGTTGTGGTCTTTGATTGTTATCAGTAAGTATTTTAAGTCCTCTTCACTTTCAGCAAGAAAGGTTGTATTATCTGCATATCAAAAGTTGCTAATGAGTGTTCCTCCAATTCTGATGCCACATTATTCTTTATGGAATCTAGCTTGTTGGACTATGAACTCAGCCCACAGACTGAATAAGTATGGTGAAAGAATACAACCTTGGCACACATCTTTCCTAATTTTAAACTATTCGGTGTTCCCTTATTCTGTTTCAACAACTAGCTCTTAGTCTACGTACAGATTCCTCATGAGCACAATTAAATGTCCCAGAATACTCATTCTCTGCAATGTTGTCCATAGCTTGTCATGATCCACACAGTTTGAGGCCTTTGCATCGTCAATAAAGCACAGGTAAACATGTTTTCTGGTATATTCTGCTTTTAGCCAAGATCCATTTGACGTCAGCAATGATACCCTATACAGAGATGCTAAGGGTCAAAACTATCTCGACAACACATAACAACAACAACAAAACTTTCTATAACATGTCTGAACATGATCTAGTCTGAGACACTCTGTTGCTGTTGTTATGTGTTGTTGAGTTGGTTTCGAAACATAGCAACCCTGCATAGGATTTACAAGGAACGGCTTTAAGTTTGAACTCCCAACCTTGTGGTTCAAACCGATCTTGATGGCAAGTGCTTATCCTATGGCACCATACCAGGATTCCAGTCTGAGGCACTTGTTGTTGTTGTGAAGTGCCGTCGAGTCAGTTTCGACCTATAGCGACCCTATACAGGGTTTCCAAGGCTGTAAATCTTTACAGGAGCAGAAAGCCTCATCTTTCTCCCAAGGAGCGGCTGGTAGTTTCGAACTGCTGACCTTAAGGTTTGCAGCCCGATTAGTAACCACTATGCTACCAGAGCTCCTTAATCTGAGGCACTAAGAAGGATAAAATATCAATTTGGAAAAGCCCTTACACCACAGTAACATGAATTTTGCTAAAATTGATGCAAGAACAAACATCAAATTTATGGCAAAGCTGGAGTGGAAGGAAGGTGAACGCCTTAGTGCTTTATGGAAAGTATTTTCAGTATTTACCATATATATTATTTTATTTTTTTTTTATTTTAAATATAACTTTCTAAAGTATATATTGAAAACTTTCCCACTTAAGTCAGCATGAGACTACAAAGACAGACACACACACACCCACACACAAACAAATCACCTATACATTTGCAAAAGCACAGTTTTATCTACTAAATAAATGAATAATAAAAGATCATTTAAGTTTCAAAGGTGGCCTGGTACCATAGTGGGTTGCCAGTTGGGCTGCTAACCATAAGGTCAGAAATTCAAATCTACCAGCTGCTCCACAGGAGAAAACTCAGGCTTTTTGCTCATGTAAAGATTTACTGCCTTGGAAACCCTATACAGGGTTGCTATGTGTCGGAAGTGACTCGACTGCACACAACCACCAACCACCACAATTTAAGTTTCACTTCTCTGTTTATGATCTGGTGATCCATTACCAAGGTCTGATATACAAAAGGATAATACTCATTCTGTTATAATGCCATAAATTTGCCATAAAAGTCTGCTGTTACTTCTTATATGTTTATATATAAGACACTCCCCTCTAAGTTATAAATTTTGAGTCTATGGTATTTTGTCTCTATTCTATAAGTTTTCTACATGCTATCTGTACAAGAACAATTCCAAAAGAAAAACATAATTGTGCAAATCACTACAATGTCAATTAAAAAAAAAAACTGTTAAATTTAGAATTAAATAAGTTTAGAATTAAACTAAGTAGTCTCTGAATTCTATTCTATCAAAGCCGTGTAATCAGGTACACTTGAGAAGTGATAGCTGTTTGCGTGAGTTTTCTGCCCAGAGAAGGTCTAAAACGGTTTCCAAATGGTTCTTTCCTGTCCAGTCCCAGTCAATGAAGCAAAGAGGAAATGGAGCCAAATTTGTAAAATATTGGTGAACCAGAACAGGAAACTGAATCTTCCTCTGAGAAAACAGGGTGGCAGGTGTGTTGCATAGCAACAAAATCTCATAGCTGGTAGAGTAGGAAACAACAGTGGCCCACTTAAAGACAGTGGCTAACCCCATCACTTAGACTGTGTGTTGCTCTCCACAGTCCTGGCAATAAATAACCCACTGTCCTGCATCAGCTTCCTAGAAGCACTCGCTTATCTCTTTCAAGTCTCATAGTATTTCGTATTCCGGTTATTGTTCCATTTCATCCAAACTTTAAATTTTAGACTTGTTCCAATTTTGCTTCCTAGGCTCTGATTGAACCAGTCGAAGCACTAGTCTGACACTGCAATGTTATTTATGTAATTACTTCTAGGTTTAATAAATCATCTACCTTTCAGCTTAAAACAGATTTTATGTTCATTTCAAAAACTGTCTTATACTCAAACTGATTTCAAGCCCCATAACATTACACGTCTAATGCTTAAAACAACTCAGAATTGAAGATTACAGTGTCTTCTTCTTCCCTACCAAACACACATGCAAATGTCACTGGTTTTTTTTATATAATTTTATTACATTATCATGGGCATTAGCCAAGACAAAGGTAAGCTTATATGCCTAGCTATAGCAGGAACCAGTTTTGGGCTGCTAACCTCAAGGTCGGTAGTTGAAACCCAACCAGCTGCTACACAGAAACAAAGTCTCTATGAGTCGGAACTGACTCGTTGGCATTTAACAACAAACACCATAGTAGAAACTAATGGCTATTAGTTGGAAGGAGTATATTTATAAGATTTGTTGTTGTTGTTGTTATGCACCGTGGAGTCAGTTCCGACTCATAGCGGCCCTGTACAGGGTTTCCAAGGCTATAAATCTTTATAGGAGTAGAAAGCCTCATCTTTCTCCCACAGAGCAGCTGGTAGTTTTGAATTGCTGACCATGAGGTTAGTAGCCTGATTTGTAACCACTACGCTACCAGAGCTCCTATATTTATAAGATATTAAACATAAATTATAGGCTATGCAAAAATAAAAGTTAATTATAACCACTCATTTCATATACAACTCTAAACTATTGATCAAATAGTCCTATTAAGGGTAAGATTTATTAGCTATGAAATAAGTATGTTGTTGTTGTTAAGTGCCTTCAAGTCAATTCCAACTCATAGTGACCTCAAAGGAATAGCTGGTGAGTGTGAGCTGCCAGTCTTGTGGTTTGCAGTCCAGTGCTTATACAGCACTCCACAAGTACAGTATAATTGCATGAGCAAGAGAAGAAACGATAATAATAAAATCATGTCTACAAATATTTAGAAATCAAAACTGTGAAGCAGAAAAAAAAATCAGTAGGGAAAACTCAAGGGATTGTAATTGGGAACAATAAAATTCAAGCATTTACACAATTTTTTTCATCTAAAAAAATAGTTAGAATTATAAGCTTTGTGAGCCACCATCACCTCACCTGACATCCATCATTGAACATGAAAACAAACTAATTGAAAATTTAATTGAACTGGACAAACGAAACAGTAAGTAAAACTAAGGGTTTCAATCCTTTATTGCTCTAAGAGGTTATTATGGTGCTTTGAGGTCACTGTAGCAATCAGTGGTCACTTGACACTTTTTGAGACCTTAACTAGTGACTGTTGATTCTTGGTAGATACTGAAAATAAGCTGCAAGTCAAAGGCAGCAATCACTTACACACATACCTCAGCCATGCAAAATCTAGTCATTAAGGAATGATACAACTCTCACTGTTTCTACTATCCCAATTATCCCAGGAATTCTGCTAGGCTCACTTCTCATTCCATGGTATCTGACCATTGGTCAAGTCAATATATCCAGAAATATGAAGTGTCAAATGACAAAGGAAGTAGATCCCAGTAGAGAGAAACTGATAGAAGGCAGGTGTCTATTTATACAGCATTTGAAAGTATAGCATATGGCAAAACTCTCTCCTTCCCTTCTAAAATAAAAATATAAACTATAACCCTGAAGTGTATCAGAAGAAAAAAAAGTTTATGTAGAACATATTCATCATCTTCATCTAATTGGATTTGTGGCAACTGACTTTCATAATAAAATAGATCTTTAGATGAAAAGAAAATACAAGCCAGGTCCCTACACAAACTGGGGAAGAACAATACTGTATTCAGTTTGCAGCAACTTGGGGCTCAGAAACATCAGGTAATACTGGTTAAAGGATAACTGTGCAAAGTGGGAGAAATGCAAATCATTGCAACTGGGGCATTCAAATTTTGCAGAAACAAAGCCTCTCTGATTCTAAAGATGGGAGAAACAGACTAGGAGCTCAAACTGAAAAGCTGGGTCACAGAGTCTTAAAAAAATTCTCCACAACCCCAATCAAAAGGGATTCCCAGAAAGGCCTGATAAACTCAAATATAGTTATGCAATGTGACTTTGTCAGCTGAAAAAGTCAGTATCTTATTTAAATGAGTTCCAAATGTTAAACAATAACAGTGCATATCATCCAAAACTCATTTATACACTAAGTGTAATTATACAACTACACATGAATTCATTATTTGAAATCTGTGTAATTCATTTCTCATTAACTACCTTCCTAAACTAAATTTGAAAAATACAATCATACTACCAAAGTGTCAAATGGATGAAGAGTTAAGATTAAATTTAATTTTTAACTCTTCCATTGAGTTTTTTTATTATTATAGTGGAACAAATTGTTTTGGCTAAATATATAAAATACCAATATCATCTTCAATCCATCTTTCTGATTCACCTCTACAATTCACTCATAGGGTCTTTGAAGAGATACAAAGGCCACAAAAATAATAAGAACAATTAAATTTTCTAGATAAATTTTAAAAAAATAAATAATAAATCAAAGTCTTTTGTTTCTGTTTTGCACTCGTTTTCATAACACCCTACAGTGGAGTCGGGGGTGGTGGAGAAGAAACAACATAAGTTCCTTTAATGCTTCAGAGAGACAAACAGATAAGAAAAGGAAATAAATTATATGAACAATTAGCAGCAAACCTTGGACACTGCTAATTAGCAGCAGACCTCCAATTAACAGAAGAGCAAGGAAATTTAACTAGAAATATACAGTTCTTGATAAAGAGGGTGTATAAATAATAATCCAATAACAATCTAAGGGAAAACTATCACTAGCGTGCTGCTTCTGTTTCATAGCACTGAAACTAACTTGCAAAATAAAATATGTACCAATGATAATTTAAGATCACAAAGTAGGTAAAGCTACTTTTACCTAATATTATCTAAATAAACATTTTATCTGACATGGGCATATGTTCCTACAAGCTTTATAACTCCTAAAAGTCTATCAACGATATGCTCCCACTGGTTAAAGAAAGTCCTAACCATTAACAGGGAGTCCTGGAGTGGTGCCGCAGGATAATGCACTGGACCACAAGGTCAGTTTGAACCACAAGGTTGGAGGTTCAAACTCAACAGCTGCTCCTCAGAAATCCTATACACGTTCACTACGAGTAGGAACCGACTCAATGGCATTTATTAACAACCATTAAAATGAACCATATCTATTTAAAAACTGTGCATAGATAAAAAGCAGAATGATTTTATTACATTATCATGGGCATTAGCCAAGACAAAGGTAAGCTTATAAGCTTATATGTTCAAAGAGGTCCTGGTTTCTTGATTTCTCTGGATAAATACATCAGGTGATTATATGTCAGGAATATAATTAAGCCATTAAGAAATTAAATGGTGTATTTTCACAAACATTGAAATTTCACACCTTCAATTTTTAGAAATTATTTTATATCCAGAATCTCTAATTTCAAAAACTACCTGCCTGTTAATAAAAATCACTATAAGACTCTCCACAGAATACTTTCATCTAAGTTATGATATAATGTCTTTGTTTGGTATTGAAGGTCAAAACTCAATTTTAGCACTAACAACTCCCACAGAAATATACACCCTGATGACTGGAGGCACATAGAATTCGATGATTACAAGGGGCTGTGGGCAAATCTTCCTACCTTTTCACAAGAACCCAGGTAGCTCTGTCCACATCCAAGACTTAAGGTCAGGAGAACACATTCTCTTTTTTCTTCCCAAGTTTTCTTTCTCTTTTGTATGATTTTTAATTAAGCATTTAGAAATATGAAATGGACTGTGTGGTCCCTTTAAGAATAAAATGAGCCTTTTTTAAAGGTTCCAGATGCTCTCTGAGAGCAATTTAAGAAATGTTTTTGTTTTGTCCTGTGTGCAACATTATTTAATTTGCATAACTCACAGACAACAGAGATTGAAAGTGTTCATTAGAGAGATGGTTAATAATTTCTATTTTATTTCTATTTGATGTCTCCACCTTTTTAAAAAGTAACATGCTCTCAGAGTTGTCCTATTTTCAAAGCAGAAAAGTACTATCTTTTTATGCACCATAGATGTAATGATGTCATTACTTTGTCAAGTGAGATGTTACAATACTTTTACTTTTACAGTTTCCTTTGATTATTCATCCAGGATTCTCTCAACTAAAGTCCATTCTAACTACTGGGCTAGCATCAAGCAACCTTTGAATACCCTTCTGGTCATTGTTACAATGAAAGCTAGAAACTGTACTAGAGCACAGCAGTGATAACGTTTCACTATAACTGTCCTGTTATGGATTCAGAAAAGAGGTTAAGAGTAAGTATACGTAGGACTTTAAAGGACTATAAAGTTATCTGAACTTCTGGGCGTCTATCTTAGAAAAAGAACCTTGCTTCACCGATGGCAACATTTCTAAAGACCTCCACACCCCAGAATCAAGCTACATGAAGGTCTTATTGCATTATTTGCAGCAAGACTCAACCCATTAACAGAAAAATAATATCCTCCACAAAAATATTCTAAGGAAACTCAACGTTCAAAATCCTAGTAAGAAATACCGAATGCCAATAAGATTTATATAAACTTGTTGATGATGTTGGGTTAAGCGTTGTCGAGTCTGTTCTAACTCATAAGGACCCTGTATAGGATTTACATGGAGTAGCTGGTAGGTCTGAACCTCCAAACTTGGGGTTAGAAGTCCAGTGCTAATCCTACAGGGCAACAGCATACAAATGCTATATTAAATGTTATTCAAGTTTATTTTTCTCAAGACTTAAATATTAGAATATATAGCCAAAGAAAGGCAAACCCGGAGGGGGGCTCTCCAGCTTTTGGCATTAGTGTCCTCTGCTTCTTGGGTAAATTACTTTATTTGTCTACATCTATTTCTAGATCTTGAAAGCGAGTAGGGCTGATGACATAATTATAAAAGTTGTAGTTTCCGGATTTTCCATCTATAGCCCTTCTAGGAATTGTTTTATATTATACTTCCCATACCATTGAGCCCTGGTGTGGTGCTGTTGTTGTTGTTGTTATGTGCCCGTGGAGTCGGTTTCAACTTATAGTGACAATAAATCTTTATGGGAGCAGAGAGCCTCATCTTTCTCCCGCGGAGCAGCTAGTAGTTTCGAACTGCTGTCCCTGAGGTTCGCAGCCCGATTCGTAATCACTATGCTACCAGAACTCCTTGGTGTGGTGCTGCAGGATAAACTATTGTTGTTGTTAAGTGCAGTCACGTCTGTTTCAACCCATAATGACCCTGTATAGGGATTCCGAGGAACGACTGGTGAGCTTGTAGTTCAAACCAACTTTGCTGTCCAGCACATGTACCACACCAGATTCCACTGGACCACTAACTGCAAAGTCAGCAGTTCAAAGCCATCAGCCGTTCTCAGAATTCCTATACAGGGTCACTATGAGTCAGAACCAACTGGATAGTACATAAAAACAACAACAACCCATACTTTGCTGAATAAGAACTTATAAAAACATGACTTTTGGTCGGCTTAGATTTTATATTCTATTTCTAATCTTTTTTATTATTTAGTACACAAAGTAACTGTTGCTAATGGACACCAGAGCAGTGATAGTGATTCTAACAGCCAACACTTATATTTGTTGTTGTTGTTAAGTGCCTTGAGTGGGTTCCCACCCATAGGTAACCACTTTACATATATCAACAAAACAACCTGTAAGGTAGAAACTAGTATAACTTCCATTCCAAACCTGAGGAAACTGAGGCACAGAATGATTTACGGAAATCACAGGGTTTAATGGTAAAGCTGGGATTGAACCCTCCTGGGCATTCTGCCAGGAAGTTGTATGTGCTTAACTACCATATCACACACACCTAGAAAATCTATGAAGGGTAAGGGTGAAGCGTAGCAGAGTTCATCAGCAAATTGTTGTTGGGGGTCCAAAACTGAACTTGTGCTATTAATTCTTTCAGAAGCAATAGCAATTTATGGCTTACAGACCTAGTATAAGCACTTGCCACCCAGACTTTTTTTCTTCCATGCTTCAGTTTCACAGGTAAATCACATTGATTGTAAAAGGATTATATTATATGTATCTTGATTCTTTCACCCACTAAGGGAAATTCACAAATAGCAGCAGTCATAGAAATACTGGTGACTTCCACATTCTAGTGATAAGCAGGCAACACTCTCGTCATAACATGGCTCACAATCGTGGTCCTGGGGCACTGTATGTTAAGAAGTGTGTCCCAAAACCTAACAGCAGAAAACAGTAACCAGTCAGGAGGTGGGAACGCCAGTTCCATAGCCTGAAATCTTTAAAACTGGAGTATCTAAGTGCTAAAACCACGAAAAAATACTTATGCATCAAAATATAATTCAGGGTGCATTCAAACTGTGAACTGGTAGTATTCATAATCAGGGCAGACCAATATACTAGAAATAATTAAGTCCTATTTAATTATATATCCCATTCAGAAATCAATCTGGGATCTCAAGAACCTTCCACTTGGTTGATTGCCAGAAGTTCAGCATTTCAGTGGGCCAAGGCCACAGAGCAGAACGCAGGTCTGAGTACTAGAAGCCAGGAGGCGGTCAGAGACCTGTGAGGGTCACAGGCTGCGGACGCCCCCAGGCTGCCCTCGACCGCTGGGCGAGTCTTCGTTTGGCAAGGCCAAAAGGAAATTACTTCAGCGAAGAAGGGACAGTGAACTCCCCCCGTAGGATAATACCACACTTTAGCTCTCACCACATAGCTTGCGTTTCTTGTTCAAGGCCACGGACTTTTATCGACTGCTTTTCCAAGGAGGAACTGGGAGACACTGACTGAGAGAGGTAGCGAGAAAAGATGAGGACGGGAATTGTTTTGTTTTACCTTTAAGGAAAAACAAACACATTTTAATCAAAACAGCCCATGGAGAAACCAGACTTCGCAGGGCCTATCTCAGAGTTTTGAATCACTTCCTCCTTTTCTGATGTGTCTCTGAATATGAGATTAAGAAGTTGCTGAGAAAGTCTCGCCTCTCCCTGAGGCTTCCTGCAAGCAAGGCGCTGTCCGCGGGCGCAGAGCCTGCCCGGCCCGGCCAACCTTGGGCGGGAGTGGGACGACTAGTGCTAAGTAGGCAAGGAGACACAAGGAGGGGACCAGGATGGGTTCGGAAGAGGGAGAGGGAGAGCGCTGCCCTGCCCGCGCCCCCGCTTACCCCAGGGTGCTGATGAAGCCGTTGACCGAGCCCTCCGCGTACAGGGACACGATGTCCCCTATGTAGAGGAAGCTGGACATTTTATCAGACATGCTGCTTCATGTTCCAGAGTGGACGTCCCTCCTCTTCCCTGCGTCTTCTCCGGGAGCCGCCGAGGCAGAAGCGGAACGGAGCGCAGGACAGCCGCGGCCGTGAGCGTCCGCGAGCGCACAGACCCAGAACCCGAGGATCGGGCTCACCCTGCCCCCGCGCCCGGAGCCCCGCCGGCGCAAAGCCGGAGCTGCAGACACCCTGCGACGTGCACCGCCCGGCCGCGCTGAGAAGCCACAACCGCCGCCTCCCCCGGCAGGTTTCCTGTTCCTTTCAGAAGTTTTCTCTTCAACACCTTTGCTCCTCCTCCTGCCTCCACTCCCCACTGCACGTCCCCTCCCCGATCTGCGCCCCGCGGCGGCCGTCCCTGCCACCCCTGCCGCCCCTCGGGACCTGGAGGTTGCAGAGCCCCTGGGTCCTCTCGGGGGAATTTTTGGACCAGGTGGTGGTGCCCATTGGGCGAAGGGGAGAAGAGAAAGTGGGGAGGAGGGGGCGGGCGACCAATCAGGGAGCGGCGGCCAGGGGCGGAGCTGGAGCGGGGCGGGGCTACGCCTGGGGGCACGGGCCACGGAGAAAACCGCGGCGGTGGCCACGCGGACTGGTGCAGGGACACAACGTGGGGGCGGTGCTGGCTGGTGTGGGGCGGGGCGAGACAGTGGGGAGGGGGCGCGCTACAGTCACTCTTGAGAGTCGGGACCTGGGGCTAGACTGACCCAGCCGGGAATAGCTAGGGACTTCGGGGAGAAGGGTGATTATTGGCGATGGGGCGGGCACCGTGGAGCACTTGGACATTGAGGTGAGCCAGTGAGATGTCTGGAGATGCAAAAGTGGAGTCGGAGTGGGAAGGAGTGGTGTATCATTTGCTGATCGAGGGAGAGGAAGGTGTTGAAGTAAAGGGGTGAAAAAATCCAAAATAAATAACTTTAAGAGAGAGAGAATTCTATCTGGAGCTTGCTGTTTTTCTTTTTCTCAAGTATGTGGCGTTAACGAAACTTGATCCGTCAGCAGACAGCCAGGTGGACAGGAACTTCTCCGAGGTAAGCGTGACTTAGCCGACTCAGCAGTTTTTGTAGCCGACCATTGGCCTCAGGGCTCTTCAGCCTCCTAGGCTGCACTTTCTGTGCCTCCTTAACCGCAAACTTGGAGCCTCGCTGACAGTTCTTTGTTTACATTGTAAACTGCTGACTCGCACAGCTTCAGTAGTTATCAAGGAAATGAAGCCGGACAAGTTTCCAGCCTTTTGCTGCTGCTACTGCTGCTGCTGCTGCTGCTGCTGCTGCGCTGCCCTCATCTTATGTCATCATGTCAAAAGCATTCTTCCTACTCTTCTTAAGACATGGAGGAGCCAAACTTTGTGCCGCAGTTATGACACTCGCCACCCAATCAAACAAATGCCACCTAAGTACGTAATCTCCGCAGAGCACGATTTGCAGAAATGCAGAGGGGCTCTGGACGTGCAGAGCGGTGTGTGCCAAATTGTGCAACTGACCGAAATTTTAATTTACAGTTTGAGTTCAAAGATGTCTTAAATCTTACAATTTAAAGATGAAAATCCATTCATATTGACTTCTTCTTGAGGATTATATTCAAATAGTGTAATATGAAGGAATAAATTTAATATTACATTGTTTGTGATTGCAAAGCCAGTAGGATAGAAGAAAATAGGGTATGAAACACAGAATCCAGAAAATGCCAACACAAAGCCCTTATGTGTTGACATAAATTGGACCCAGTAGTTATGCAGATCCTTTTACATCGGAGTTCTCTTTTAGAAAGGGTTACAAAGCAACTTAGAAATGCCTGTTATATGACAGAAGCCCTTCTCTTTCTGCATATATAAACTGTCGACCAAATGCAATTATTTCTCAAAATTCCTACAACCTTCTTTCATGCTAACATCATCTCTTTTGTATTGTAACAGACTCCTCACTGGTCTTTCTAATTGTGCCCACGTATGATGTTTGCAACCAAGAAGTCATATTGGTGCTATTAAATAGATGATAAAAACTTAAAATACTACAATGGCTTCCCATCACAGAGTAAATTCTAAAAATCTTCTGACATCTGTCTCAAAGTGACCCTATAGAGCAGAGTAGAACTGCTCCCGCCTTAGGGTTTCTGAGACTGTCAGTCTTTATGGGAACAATCTCATCTTTCTCCCTCAGAGCGACTGGTGGATTTGAACCACCAACCTTGCAGTTGGCTGCAGCCCACTGCATCATTGGGACTCCCTGTAAGGCTTTATATGTTCTGCCTCCTGTGCCACAATATAGAATTGTTGTGCAGGTTCATATACGTATATGTACATCACTCCCTACAGTATGCAGTACACACCTGTACAACCAAGTCTAGCCCACCACCACTGCAAACTACCAGCCGTGTTTGCTTCTATACTCTTCATTTATGACCGTCCTGACTTTGTTCACTCTTGGTTGAGAGCATTTCTCATGTTATTCCCTCTCCAGGAATGCTCTTCCTACATATATTTGCCAGATTCACGCCCCCTCCTCTTTCCGGTCTCTGCTTATGTTACCTTATCAGAACTCTAATCTTAAACCTAATTCCAGCCCATTCCAATCTATATGTCAACATTTGCCATTAACCTCTGGGATTTAGCTAAACTCCAGATAAGAGGAAAATCCTCAGGAACCCTAAACAGGGTCGCTATGAGTCAGAACCAACTCAACAGCCTTTAACAACAGCAACAATGGTTACACAATCTGTGAAGATACTAAAAACTATTGAATTGTAGTGGTTACGAATCGGGCTGCGAACCTTAAGGTCAGTGGTTCGAAACTACCAGCCGCTCCGCGGGAGCAAGATGAGGCTTTCTACTCCCGTAAAGATTTACACCCTCGGAAACCCTGTACAGGGTCGCTATGGGTCGGAACCGACTCGACGGCACTTAACAACAACAACAACATTGTACACTTTAAATGGGTAAATTGTAAGGCTATCTCAGTAAAGCTGTCACTAAAAATACTGATAATCTATAGCTAGGAAGGAATCCTGATGTGGCACTCCGTAGGATAAGCACTGGACCACAAGGTCGGTGGTTCAAACTCACCAGCTGCTCCTCAGAAACCCTATACAGGGTTGCTACTCAACAGTGCTTAACAACAACAGAGAAAGATAGGGAAACAGAGGTGAGTTTAAAAGAAATTGGCTTCACAAGTATTTGTCAAACTTGGACCTGTGTCTTGGCATCTTTTTCGTTTTTTCTTTGACTTTTACATGTGGTTTTTTGGTCCCACCTGATAATTTCTTCTTTGGGCACGATAGGATAGCTCCTGGACTAGATAAAAGATATTAGGATAGAACTGAAAATAATTTAATAAAGCTCTAAGTGGGATAAAATACATAACTTAATTCTTCACTGATCATTTCATTAACTGCAAACTCTAAAATGCCCCATCCTCCAATAAAAATCCCCTTTCTCAATATCAAGCAGCCTCTTAAGAATGCAGGTACAATGACTTGAATCTACTTTTTCTTCTTTTATCTATTATCTCAAATACATCTCTTCTTTAAAAAAAAAAACAAAAAAAACTTTTTATTGTGAATTGAGTGAAGGTTTACAAACAAGACCATCAGTTTTACGTTCAACAAATCATACACTTTGTTTCATCTCAATGACTGCAATCCCCTCCATGTAACAACAGTTACCTGGCTTCCTCACTGTTTCCATTCCACCCACCTTCCCATCCCTGCTTGCCATTGTCCTTAGGTACATGTTGCCCCTTTGATTTGTAAGGATTGACCTGTCCATCATTCATAGTGAGCATACCTTACTAGTGTTGTGGTTCTCCCTATATACCTATCAAATATATCTCTATATATTTGATATATATAATGCCATCGAGTAGGTTTTGACTCATAGCAACTCTGTATGGGGTTTCCAAGGAGCAGCTAGTGGGTTTGAACTACCAACCTTGTGGTACAAACTGACTTTGAAGTCCAGTGCTTATCCTACAGCACCACACCAAGGCTCCTCTTCTTTACCAACCCCATTGTTTCTCTCTTATACTGTTTTCTATTCCCTGATCTCTGACCTAGACTTCACTGCTTGCCACCATATAAGCCAAGCTCTCTCCTCACAAAGGTGATCATCTGATTGAAACCCCTCAAATCTACAATGATACTCCTGCTGATAAGGAGAACAGGTAACATTACAGTTAATTGCTCAGTTGCCAACAGAAAAATTGGTAGTCAAACCCATGCAACAGCTCAGAAGGAGAAAGAACTGGTGATCTGCTTCCATAAAGATTACAGCCAAGAAAACCCTGTAGTGCAGTTCTACTCTGTCACATGGGGTCCCCATTAGTCAGAGTTAACGTGACATCTCACAACAACAACCTACTGATGTGAATCTTGGATGTTGTGAACTTCTACATAGAGCTTCAGGAATCTACTGATAATATGAAACACCTCACCAAAACTTCACTCATTGTGTGCTAGCTGTTCATGATCCTGTCTCCCACCAGCTGCTTTTATAAACTTAGCATAACTTCCACACCTGTATCCTCACGAAAACTCAGACTTTCCACAGATAAGTCTGGCACGTCTAGTCTTTGAGTACGATGTTACCTCTGCCAAACATTCCTCTTCCTCCTTCCCTTCTCCCAACTCTTTTCCCCAGTGAAGGCTCCCAGACACTGCCAAGTCAAAGTTCTCCTCCCCCTGAATTCCCATAGTGGGGCTAACCTACTCCTAATATTTCTAAGGGCCCAGAGCAGGTAATAAACTGTTAAAAGAATGATCAGGAAGAGTTGGTCCACCCTTACAAGTTCTGTCCACAACCCCAGAATAACATAAATTCCTTGGGCCACTTCTGCATACACTAGGAGACAGTCCACCCTTGAGAAGATATCTAAGAGACCACTGAGGCATAGAATTCTGCAGTGTCCTATATGCACCACATAGAAGAAAAGGAGAAAAAGCTCTGGCTCTTGGTGGGCATGTCCCCTTGAACCAAAGTGGGGTTCTCTAACAGAGTCCAGGACAGAAGCCACAGCCCTTTTAAGATACCTGTCAATACTCCCCACTTTCATTCTTGTTATTTCTGTACATTTGAACCTCCAAACTAGAAGCATCTTGGACATGAGATCAGTATCTAATTTATACTTTATGGATCACAGAGCCTAGCATTTGGGACTTCAACAAGCATTTGATAGATAAATGAAATAAATAAGTAATCCAGAGTTTTTGAAGGGGTAAATATTTTTAATCTTACTGATAAAAACAATAGGTGTTATAAACATCCGTTCAAGCAAACGACATTCAAAGAATCTCCTTTGCTGAGGTGACTACTCTCACCAAATACCCCAGTCACCATTCCCCCCAAAATCCAAAGGGAACAGTAATAAAAGGAGGAAAGTAGTATGCTTGAAATGTTTACTTTCAAAGGATTGAATATAGTAAAAAATAAAATTCCATTAAAGAGATTCCATTTTCATCCATGTTGTTTTCAGGGTGATTTCTATCCAGTGATAACTTAGAAATCCTGAGATTGATACTAGAAATGAAAAGATAAGCAATCTATTATCTGTCAGCTGGATTTCTCATGAATTACTTTACTCAATTTACTACTTTTTAATAAATATAATTTTTAATATGGAACTAATTTACTGAACTGTCTGCTTTCATGGTGGTGGTGGTATGCTGATGAGTTGGTTCTGACTCATCGCAATCCTATATAGGGTTTCCAAGGGTGTAAATGTTTACGGGAACAGAAAGCCTTATATTTCTCCCAAGGAACTGCTAGTGGATTCAAACTTATGATTCAAACAGCCAACCTTGTGGTTCAAACCAACCTTGCTGTCCAGTGCTTATCCCACAGCACAAATTTTAAAAATTAGTTTTTTTAATCACCACCTTGCAACACTGCTCTATCAAACCTATACTTTCTGCCCCTTGATAATATTTCAATGAGATTCCCTAGATTGACTTGTTATTTTTAGTTAGAAAAAGCAAAACACATCCAACCTCATTCTAATTTGAAACTTTAGTCTCATCTTTTCCCAGCCTCCTTAGACCAAGGATCCAGCATTGGGGAAGGAGGTGTAGGTCTGCCTTTTTACTCCTTGGGTGTGAGGCCAGGGAGATGGAAGTTGGGAGCAAGGGATAGAATCAGGCAAACATACCATTAACTTAATTGGGTATGTGATTTAAATCCTCTCTTGACTCTCACTGCTTGTGTAGCCAAAAATGATTGACTGTAAAGAACTTCTTATTGTGCGATTGTTAGGTGCATTCCAGTCGGTTCCAACACATAACGTCCCCTATGCACAAAGGAATGAAATACCACCCAGTCCTGTGCCATCCCATTTGTTAACGATTGAGTCCATTGCTGCTGCCACTGTGTCAGTCCACCTCACTGGGAGTACCCTCATCTTTACCAGGTGTGATGTCCTTCTCCAGGGACTGGTCTCTCTTGATAACATATCCAAAGTACAGGAGACGAAGTCTTGCCATTCTAGCTTCCAACAAGTATTCTGGCTGAACTTAGCTACACAGATTTCTTTGTTCTGACAGTCCATACTTCCATTATTCTTCTCCAACATTGAATCTTCTACAGTCTTTCTTATTCATTGAACAAGTTGCACATGTATTTTGAGGCAATTGAAAATATCATGGCTTAGGTTAGGCACATTTTAGTCCTCAAACTGATATCTTGGATTTTGAACACTTTTAAGAGATCTTTTGAAAAAAGGTTTGCCTAATACTATATATTGTTTGAGCTCTTGACTGCTGCTTCCATGAGTGTTTGTGGATCCAAGCAAAGTGAAGTCTTTAACAGCTTCAATCTTTTCTCCACTTATCATTATGTTATTTTTTGGTCCAGCTAGGAAGATTTTTGCTTTCTTTACATCGAGGTGCAACCCATCCTGAAGGCTTTAGTCTTTGTTAATCAATAAGTATTTTAAGTTCTCTTCACTTTGAACAAACAAGGTTGTATCTTCTACATATCTCAAGTAGTTAATGAGTTTTCCTCCAATCCTAATGCCACATTCTTTTTATAATCCAGTTTCTCAAATTATTTGCTCAGAAGACAAACTGAATAAATATGGTGAAAGGATACAACCCTGGTGTACACCTTCCCTGATTGTAATCCATTCAGTGTCCCTGTGTTCTGTTATAACAACTGCCCCTTGGTCTATATAGAGGTCCCTCTTGAGTGTAATTAAGTGTTTTGGAATATCCATTATTTGCAATTCTATCCATAGTGTGTTATGATCCAGGCAGCCAAATGTCTTTACATAGTCCATAAAGCACAAGTAAACAGCTTTTGGTATTCTCTGTTTTCAGCAGAGAAGATATCCCTCATTCCACGTCCTTTTCCGAATTTGGTTTGAATTTTTGACAACTCTGCATTGATAAACTGGTACAGATATTTTTTAATTATCTTCTGAAAAATTTCACTTGCTTTTGATATTAGTGATATTGTTCAATATTTCCACATTCCACCATTCTTTGGACTAGGCATATATATGGATCTCTTTCAATTTCTTGGCATAGACTAGTGAGTGGTTCCAGTGCTGCATCTGTTTATTGGAATACTTCTATTGCTATTCCATTGATTCTTGGAGCCTAGTTTTTCACCAATGCCTTCAGTGCAGCTTGGACTTCCTTGAGTACCACAGAGTCTTGACCATATGCTGCCTCTTGAAAATGTTGATCATTGGTCCCTTTGTTTTGGTACAGTGACTCTCTGCATTCCTTCCATCTTCTTTTGACCCCTCTTACATCATTCAACATTTTGTCCATAAAATCCTTCAACATTGCAACTTGTGGTTTGAATTTTTTCTTCAGTTCTTTCAGCTTAAGAAATGCTGAGCATGTTCTTCCCTTGCAATGCAGTGCTTATCCTACAGAGCCACACAAGACTCCATATCAGACAATATTCTGTAGCCATTCATAAGGTATTCCTGACCTAACCATTCAGAAAGGGTCCACCTCTCCTTCTTTCTAGTCCATCTTGTTGTGGAAAGTCCACTGAAACCTGTCCACCATGGTGACCCTCCTGGTATTTAAAATACTCATACCTCAGTATTCCAGTATCACAGCAACACACCAGCCACTATAATGAAACAAACTGACAGACAGGTGATGGTCTTGTTAATTGGTGCAAAGTGTTGGTTCTCTGTTGAGCACATAAGTGAGGTTTTTAATAGAACTGCAGTACAAGTTCTTTGAAATGGGAGATCAGGCTCTGGTCTGGGGTCTTCCAAATCCCCTCAATGCACTCCTTGTAAATTACCCCACAGGTGTCTGACCTGCTTTTGACCATGGGAGAGCTCTGGAGTTAACACAGGACCCATGTTTAGAAGGGCCCTGTGCTTGGTTTGCAGTTTTTCTGGTACTGTTTTGAAATTCTTGATCACTTTTTAACAATAAACCTTGCCTTTTCATTTTTCTCTGGACACCTAAAATGATACAGCCAGTCCTGAATTCCAGCATCCTTACAACACCAAGGAAAGGGTGTGGAAGTTGCTACCAGCGCATGTCATCCCATATGTCTTTCTATCTCTCTCCTATTCTTTGTTACCTAATCATATAGACCAATAAGTCTAATATATCAAATCCCCTCCAGCTAGGAAATTAGAGGACAGTCTAGTCTCCTCCTCTTGTGGGCACTTCCATTCTTTACAAGTTTCTCTCCAAAGCATTCAACAAGGAGATATAAGGAAGAAGCCATGCCACTCCTCATGAGGCCAGAAATGGACAACCTTGCCGATTCACCACACTCACTCTGCATTCATAATAGAGAGTTCTGTGGATTTGTATCTAATCATCAGACATTAGTCATTTATACTTCCTGATGTGAAATGTTGGACTAAAAAATACTGTGACCTTGAAGACTCAGGGTCCAAGCTGAAATGAGAATCTCATTACCCTCTTCAACCACTGTTATCTCAAAGCTTTGTGAAATAGATGCTGTGACCGCCTTCCCTTCACATCCTCATTGTGTAACAGCCTGAATGATGTTCACTACCCCCAACTCTTAGTGTAGTGGGTTAAGAGTTAGGCTTCTAACCTCAAGGTCATCAGTTTGAATCTACCAGCTTCTCCTCATGAGAAAGATAAGGTTTTCTGTTCCCATAAATATTTATAGCCTCAGAAACCCTGTACAGGGTCAACATGAGTCGGAACTGACTCGACAGCATACCACCACCACCTCCAATTCCAAATGTGGGTCCTGATTAGTCTAAACCAGGGCTTCTCAGACCTTGGCATGCATAAGAACCATCTGGAGAACTTGTAAAAGCACAAATCCCTAGATTCAATCTTCTCAAATTCTGATTTAACAGGCTTAGAACAGAGTTTACTGTGGTTTCTGAAAGGGAGTGGGGAAGTAGGGATCGAAACAAACCTTGCATGGTGTATAAGGCTTTGCTGAAAACATGGCTTATTGTTTAACTTTTATTTTGAAGTAATTTCAAACTTACAAAAAGGTTGCAAAAACAGTACAGAAAACTCCTCCATAACTTTGACCCAGATTCAGCTATTTTTATCATTTGCCACATTTGTTTGAGCACTTACTTTCTCTGCCCATGCGCATACAGACACAATTTATTCACAGAACCATTTGCGTGTAGGTTGCATACATCATGTCCATTTGCCACTTCATGTATTCCTAAAAATAAAGATATTGCCTTGTATAACCAGAGCACAGTAATCAAATTCAGGAAATTGAATATTTACATAAAACTTTCATCTACTGTTCATATTCCAATGTTGTTAACTGTCACAATAATGTCCTTTCTAGCATTTTCTTTCCCTCCAATACAGATTTCTGATCAGAATCACATATGGTATTTAGTTGTTTTATATCTAATGTGAAATGATTTTTAGCCTTCCTTTGTCATTAATGACATTGACATTTCCGAAGAATGTTGTTGTTGTTAGGTGCCATCAAGTCGGAACCAACTCATAGCGACCCCATGCACAACAGAACGAAACGATGTCCGATCCTGGGCCAACCTCACTACCGCTGTCACACTTGACACCATCAGTGATGCCACCTGGCTGATCCATCTTGTTGGGGGTCTTCCTGTTTTTCTCTGACCCTCCATCTTACACAGCATGACACCCTTCTCCAGTGACTGTTCTCTCCTGACAATATGTCCAAAGTATGAGAGACATATCCTGGCCTCCAAGGAGCACTCTGTCTGCACTTCTTCCAAAACAGATCTATTGGTTCTTTTGGCAGTTCATAGCACTTTCAGTATTCTCCTCCAACACCACAACTCAAAGGCATCAATTCTTCTATGGTCTTCCTTATTTACTATCCAGTTTTCACATCCATATGAGGTTATTGAAAATACCATGGCTTGGGTCAGGCGCACCTTAGTCCTTAAGCTGACATCTCTGCTCTTCAACACTTTAAATAGTTCCTGTGCAGCAGATTTGACCAATGCAATACATCGTCTGATCTCTTGACTGCTGCTTCCATGAGTGTTGACAGTTGATCCAAGAAGAATGA
>NW_006408616.1:7978107-7985124 GCF_000296735.1 Chrysochloris asiatica
CTCTTGAAATGGTTGAACATTAACCATTTCCTTTTGATACAATGATTCTGTATATTCCTTCCATCTTCTCTTGATGCATTCTGCATCATTCAATAATTTTCCCAGAGAATCTTTCAATAACGAAAGTCGAGGCTTGAATTTTTTCTTCAGCTCCCCCAGCTTGAGAAACACTGATTGTGTTCTTCCCTTTTGGTTTTCTAGTTCCAAATCTTTGCATATTTTATTATAGTACCTGGTTTTGTCTTCTCGAGCTGATCTTTGAAATTTTCTGTTCAGCTCTTGGACCTCTTCAATTCTTCTATTTGCTTTAGCTTTTCTACCCTGGAGAGCAAGTTTCAGAGTCTCCTCTAACATCCATTTTGATCTTTTCCTTATTTCCTGTCTTCTTAATGACTTTTTGCTCTCTTCATGTATGATGTTCTTGATATCATCACACAACTCTTCAGGTCCTTTACTTTGTAGGAAATACCTCCATTTGAGTTTGCCTTACATTTCTATACAATTAGATTGTTGTTGTTGTTGTTGTTGTTAAGTGCCCTTGAGTTGATTCCAACTCACCGGGACCCTGTATTTCCAAGTGGTGACTGGTGAGTTTGCACTGCCAACCTGGTGGTTCAAATCAATCTGGTGATCCAGTGCTTTATCCCACAGTGCCACTTAAGTATTTGCAGCCAAGTGGTGATGTCTTTCCCAAGGTATCTTAACCTCAGGCTCACAAAATCCATCTGTCCCTCAACAATGCTCTGAGTTTTGATCACTCCCAAACTAATTCTCTTTTGAAGATATGATTCAGACTTGGTCCATAGGAAAAATCTCTTGACCTGGGAACACTGAAACAATCTGAAAACAATACCAACTGTGACTCCCCATCTGAAAGAGCTTCAAAACCCATCAGCCTACTGTGTTTGTTCTACCTGCAGGGGGTAAACACCAAGCTCTCCAAGCATGCCTTTGAAGTTCTTTTCCTGTAGACTAGAGGTGAAGGTCAAACATTCTCCCTTCCCCCACACATTCCTCTCCTGTGCACTGGGGAGAGGTAGAACTCAAAACACATCAGCAGCTCATTCCCAAAACACTCACAAAATCCTCTTTTAACAGCAGTGGCCCAACTGTTGTATTATATCCCATTTTTCAAATGTTTTCTTTCCAAAATTTGCATCTTAGTCTTATTTAATGTATCTTGATGCCTCCACTTAAAACCACAATTAAACATCCTATTATCGTATTCTTCCAACATTTTTGAAAGAGTCTGTAATACTCAGGACAGAAAAGAGACCCCACCTTCAAACATAAATATTGTACCTACTATTAAGTCTTAAACAAAAGACAAACATAGATCATCTGGTGAGGGAAATCATAGACACCATAGTGAGTTTCCAAAGTTCTGTCTCCACGTGGTCATCTTTTATGGTGCACAGAGAACAAAGGAGCTCCTCCCACAACCATGATTGGTGGCAGCAGCCATGTGTCACATATGTACAGAAGGCCTACAAGAAGCAGGAAGGGGAATATTGCAGATAGAAAAGTTGACCATCTCTGAGGCTCTCAGGGTGTGACATCACAACCAGGCGACCATTAAGGATGTGTCCAAGAATGTTTCTGAGATGGAAATGGCTCCAAATCCACTTTTAATATACTTTGTTTAAAATTCTGGTAGTTCAGCTGTCACAGGTGCATGAGGTACTCAAGAAAAATGGCATCAGATGAATTGGAGTACTGGTGTGGCGCTATAGGACAAGCACTCAGCCACAAGGTCAGTTTGAACCGCCACGGAAACCCTCTAGTGCGATACAATGACTCGGAAACAACTCAAAAACACTTAACAACATGTTCTTGTTGTTATATGCTGTGGAGTCGGTTCCGACTCATAGCGACCCTGCACAGGGTTTCCGAGGCTGTAAATGTTTACGGGAGCAGAAAGCCTCATCTTTCTCCCGTGGAACAGCTGGTAGTTTCGAATTGCTGACTGTGAGATTAACAGTCCGATTTGTAACCACTACGCTACCAGAGCTCCTTAACAACAGCATGTATATATTGCTAATTCACTAATTTATCATCTGCCAGTCTTGACGGCAAATACTAAACCTGTGGGATCTCGTTTTCTTTATCTGTAAAATGGGGAGTCTAGCTCAGATGCTGCTTGTGAGGAAAATATAAAGGGATTGGCTTGGTGCCTGTAGTTGTTGTAGCTAAGTACCATCAAGTCAGTTTCAGCTCATAGCCACCCTGTATAACATTTCTGAGGCTTTAAAGCTTTGCAGGAACAGAAATCCTCATCTTTCTTCCAAGGAGCTGTTGGTGGGTTGTAAACAGTTGACCTTGTGGTTCGCAGTCTAGTGCTTATCCTATCTTCAAAAAATGTTAGCTACTATTGTGGTTACCATTATTATTAAAAGCAAAATAAAGGAAATAAGAAAGCCAAACATCAGAGAAGTTATGACCTACACATGAAGGCACATTAAGGACACAGCTAATGTCAGAACTGTAGCCAGAATCCCTGTCCACACTTCTTTCGTGTACACATCAGTATCTTCAGTAAACAGTAGCAAATACTTTGTAATTCAGGAAATTGTTATCCCTCTTAGGGATATATATATATTTTTTAAAGCATATAGGAAAACCCCCAAACATTGCTGTCAAGTTGATAACCCCTCACGGCACCCCTGCAGGACAGAAAGGACTGCCCCATAGGGTTTCCAAAGCTATCATGTTTACAGAAGCAGACTACCACATGTTTTTTCCTGGAACAGCTAGTGAGTTTGAACCGCTGAACTTTTGGTTAGCAATTGTGTGCTTTAACCAGGGCTCCTTCTGTAAGAGAAGGAAAATCTATTTTTTAACAGGAAAATTTCAGACATGGTAGGGAGAATTCATTTAGAGGAAAAAGAAACAAAAGTAGCTAAATGTCCAGCCTGGTGCTCCACAATCATCATCTAATAGAACAAATGCCTCCCACAAGCTGGCTACTTTTATGTCTTCTCAGAGGGAAATAGAATGTTGTCATCTAGCACCAGAGAATGCTGTCATGCGTGGCTCCCTGGGTGATAAGGGGGACAATGATGTCAAGCAGAACTCACCTCTTATGATCATAAATAGGGAAGTTTGGGCAGTTAAGATCCTAAAATTGAAATTGAAGAGATTTCTTATTATGTATTCCAGTTCCTCAAATCCCCCAGGTTTCTTGGACTGCTATTAAAACTTTACTTGAGAAATTTTAACTTTGTTTTAATTAAACAGACTATCCAGGTCATTCTCACTGCCTGGTAAATTCCAATGGGAATGAAAGGTTTAAAAACAAGTTTTAGAATAGAAAGAGATGTGCTGTCAGGAAGAAAATGAACTTTTATTACTAGCTCTTATTTTCAAGTTTCTGTGCTGAGAATTCTTTATACATTATCTAATAACCTCCATGAGATATTTGCTATTGTTAACTCCGTTATATAGACAAAGAAACAGAGACTTAAACAAACTAAGGAACCTATTCAGGTTACCAAGCTAGTAAGGTTCTTGGGCAGAAATAGCACCATAACTCAGAGAAGAGAAAGACAGAGAGGATACATTCAGGGAGAACTCTGTGAAGCTTTTCTTTTTCCTTTCCCTCCTGTTCCATTCTCCAAGTTTAACTTGGTTTCCTACCATATGTGTGCACAATTTGAATCATAATACTGTGAATACTCTTCTCTTTCTTTCTTTTTACTTATTATTGTGAATTGAGTGAAGGTTTACAGAGTAGATTAGTTTTCCATTCAACAATCATACACATTTTGTTTCATGTCATCAAATGCAACAAATGCTTCCCACAAGCTACCTACTTTTATGCCTTCTCAGAGGGAACCAGATGAAGTCCACAGAGAATGTTGTCATCTAGCACCAGAGAATGCTGTCATGCTTGGTTCCCTTGGTGATAATGGCGCAGATGTCAAGCAGAACGTTGATCATGGGGCATTGCAATCCCCACAATGTGACATCAGTCAGTCTACTTTCTCCCTGTGTTTCCCATCTTCATTCCTCCTTTTTTCCTACCTCTTCCTTACCTTTTGAACTTTGTCCACCGGCAAATGCTGCCCTTTTGATCTCCAAAAGGTTGAATGTTCTAAGGAGCGTGTACCTCCCTGGTTACTGTTCACCTTATAAATCTGTATATTGTTTGGATGAAATTGAGCTACAGGGATAAATCCAGTTCCACGCTGACAGGTAAATAGATTTGTAGTCTTGGGAGTTCTACCAGTCTCTATCTGACCAGTAAGCCTGATCTTTTTGATGATTTTGAGTTTGGCTCCTTATTTTTCTCTGTGAACCTACCCTTATCCTTTATTTCAGGCATATGCAGCTTAATTACCTAACCAAAAAATAAATTTGCCCAAGATAAGAGCTCTGTCCTGTACTTCTCTGGCATGTTTCCTAACACTCCAGTTTGAAATCAATAGCCTAGGAGAAGCTCATAAATCCAGCAGTTATAGTTTTTCTATTTCCTGCTCTCCTTGGTGGAAGATACTTGGAAATGGGCTTGCACTGGGTTTTTCTATCTTTTCAAGTCATTTGGAAGGATGTGAGCTATACTTATAAAAAGTTAAGTAAATATCTAACGAACTAAGAAGAGTAGGTTGCATGAGTTTGTTTAAATGCTAGGCACACTTGAAAGGAGGAATGAACATCAGAAAGACCTGAAACCTGGTCATACTGAGAGATACTCCTGGAAGCACACCCTTCAGTATCCTTGTACCTGTAGACACTGGTAGAGTTTTCAAGCCTCATTATTTGTAAGACTTAAATATATAATGAAGGAAACATCTCAACTCAGTGGGAAAACATAAAATCATCCAAGAAGTGATGTTGAGACAAATGGTTATAATACTAGTTTAGCACAGTTTAGGATAGCACATGATATTCTAAAATAGAAATGAATTCATGTAATTATATCAAGTTACTCAATATAAAATATATATAAACTAAAATAGAATATTTAATGCCCTCTGAAGGAGGAATTGATTAATTTAGAAATACATATGCATTCATATTAAAACAAAGCAAAATATCCTGTCAGTTTGATTCAAACAACTTTACATTTTTATGTCAAAAATACATAAAATTAAAAAGCAAATAACAAAATGGGAAAATCATTTGCAACAAATATTATAGGCTAAGGTTGCTTACAGGCAAAAATTTAAATGTAACATAATAGTGAGGAATAATTTCTCAATAACAGATTTGCAAGTTTAATTATCATGAGCAATGCTGATAATAGTGAAATAGATAATCACATACCGTATCAACCATTTTAAACAACAACATGAAAATATACAATATATTCCAGAGAAATATTTCTGAAAAATACTATATTCACAAATATGTTTATAACAGTATTACTACTAATAATAAACATGGAGCAAAGTGAATGTTGAAACAGCAAATTAGTAATATAAACTGTAGTATTTAACACTGATGTGGTCAACAGTTCTCAATATATATAATAATATATAAAATGATTTATGTTATAATAACATGTAAGTGTTTTATATTGAGTATGGTCATTACAATTGAGGGGAAAAAATAGCATCTAAGATAAATGCATGAGTAATTTTTCAATTTCCTAAAGTTTTAGATAATGTAGATTACTTTTTAAATGAATACATGTAAACATAATAAATGATATTTGCTGCTAAAAGGAAAAATCCCCCAAAAAGAAAAGTTGAGAAAGGCTTCTTGAAACAAAACCTACTGCAGGAACAATAGAGGGAAGACAAAGCAGCAGAAAATGAAATCATCAAATTTATCATGCAGAAGATGTGATACAGATATCTTTTGATTTTGGTGTTTTAATTGATTTTTTCATAGTAATGCATAATTTCAATCAAATGCTGTATATGTTCATGCAATCACGAGAAAAGGATATACAGCTTCATGGAATTTTAGTGATTCATTTGTGCCAGGCCAGTATCTCCTGGCATCTTTTCACATCTTAGTGGAAAAAAAGGCCATGTGGAAATTCAAGAAGCCTGTAGATTTGAATACACCCTTCTTGGCAGAAACAGATTTAAGATTGGAATGCAGTTCTCCATGACAACCTTATCAGTGTTTGGGGTCTGCTTATTTCTGGGTACCATGTTCCAGGAAAATGTTGCAACTAAACTAGCTACCATTTTTGCCTTAGATACAGGCCTCTGGGTAAGCAAGAATTTGGCTATGCTCACCACTACAATCCCTGCTTATCAAACTGGAGCAGGTATTGTATTGAATAAGCCTTGCAATGAATGACACAAAAATATTGATAGAAAGATAAAATGATGTAGTCTTTTCAGTGTGAGATTTTCACAGGTATTCAAACATATGTGCCTAAATCAACTTCCCCAAACTCTCCCACATTAGCTTCCATGTACACCTATGATCTTAAGAATGTTTTAAGACCATTGTGTAAATCTAATCTAGTACTTTTCCTACCGATTTAGGGCTACACTAGAGACAACTCAGTTTTCCTCCAGTGATTGCACCCACCACAGCTGCTTTATACAGACTTTCGTTTCTTTGAAAAGAGGGACACCTGCCTTGGCCTTCACTTCCTGCCCATGTTTATGTGTAAACTAAGATAACACACCAGGTTTTGAATATGCCATCATTTCCTTGTTGGCTGTCTTTGCAATCTAGTTTCTCAGAGAATGTGTTAATGGCAATGGATGGAACCAAAATATGGGTAGGGGTTATAGTGGATTAAGAAAATTTGCTAGTAGTATCTATCTGTTCTGTTTGTTTCTGATTAACATGCTGTCAAATCACAATTTTTCCATTCCACATCATTGTTGTTGTTGTTATGTGCTGTGGAGTCCCTTCATAATTGTCTCCAACACCCAGGAATGCATATACCTATGTCCATATGCAAAGATTTAGAATTAGAAAACCAAAAGGGAAGAACACGGTCAGCATTTCCCAAGCTGGGGAAACTGAAGAAAAAATTCAAGCCTCGACTTTCGTTATTGAAAGATTCTCTGGGAAAATTGTTGAATGATGCAGAATGCATCAAGA
>NW_006408616.1:7986794-8008665 GCF_000296735.1 Chrysochloris asiatica
ATATAGTATCCAATTACATATATAACATATATTCTATACTGGTGTGGCACTGTAGGATAAGCACTGGATCATAAACTTGGTTTGATCTGCAAGGTCAGCAGTTCAAACGCACCAAATGCTCCTTGGAAACTCTATACAGGGTCACTATGTGTCTGAACCAACTCAACAGCACATATAATTTTCAGTTAATTTTTTAAAATAAAGGTTTATAGGTTAAGAAGTTAAAGTGTTTAATTTTTCGAGTTTTCTGATTGCATTTATTGTAAAATGAGATAAAATTGCATTTATTGTGCAAAATGAGATGGAGAGTTGAAACAATTTTCTGGATGATTTATAATATAATTCAGTAACTGAATACTTGAGTTTTAAGATTTAGAGATCTGGTTTTGCTGTTCTGCTCCTGTGAAGACTTACAATCTCAAAAACCCTATGCAGGGTTGCTGTAAGTCGGAACCAACATGCCACACAACCAACACCCAATCTGTTTTTGCTTTCTCTCTTTCTGTTTGGTTTGGACTCAACATTCATCTTAATATTTTATGTGGAACACTTCCAGATTTGAAAACATTCTCATATCTCAATAAAAGAAAATAACATTTTTCTCATTTTACAAATGTTGTTGATGTTGTTAAATGCCGTCGAGTCGGTTCCGACTCATAGCGACCCTGCACGGGGTTTCCGAGGCTGTAAATCTTTACGGGAGCAGAACGCCTCATCTTTCTCCCGCGGAACCGCTGGTAGTTTCGAACTGCTGACCTTGCGGTTCACAGCCCGATTCGTAACCACTACGTTAATAAAAAAAATAAAAAATAAAAACCAAGGACCAAATAAATTAATTGACTTATTCTTAAATCAGGGACTAAGTCATAACCTTCTTATCTTCTTCTCAGATTATTGTACGGTATGTTTGTTGTTTTTGTTAAGTGCTGTCTGGTGGTGATGGTGATATGCCATGGAGTTGGTTCCAACTCATAGCGACCCTGCATAGGGTTTCCGAGGCTGTAAATCTTGACATCTTTCTCTGGCCGAACTGCTGATAGTTTCGAACTGCTACCCCTGAGGTTAGCAGCCCTACTCGTAACCACTATGCTACCAGAGCTCCCTAAGTGCTGTCTAGTTGTTTCCTATGTATATCCGTCCTTGCAGAGTTTACAAGGAGTGACTGGTGGGTTTGAACCTCCAATCTTGTGGTTGGCAGTCCAGTATTTATTCTACAGAGCCACACCAGGACTCTTTGTATGGTACATAAAATATATACCATATATTGTGTGATATATAAATCTATCTTTTCTTTGTTAATCTTAATAACAGTGGCTATGCCTAATTTTTTAATATACAAATAATTCTCTCTTACATTAGAAAGTGATAAAATAAAGATTAACAAAAGGAAAATTAAAAACTTCCTACTAGTAGCATGTTGTTGTTGTTGTTGTTAAGTGCCGTCGAGTCGGTTTCGACCCATAGCGACCCTGTACAGGGTTTCCGAGGGTGTAAATCTTTACAGGAATAGAAAGCCTGATCTGTCTCCCACGGAGCAGCTGGTAGTTTCTAACCGCTGACCTTAAGGTTCGCAGCCCGATTCGTAACCACTACGCTACCGGTTACGAATTGGGTTGCGAACCTTAAGATCAACAGTTTGAAACTACCAGCTGTTCCACGGAAGAAAGACGAGGCTTTCTGCTCCCGTAAAGATTTTCAGCCTCGGAAACCCTGTATAGGGTCGCTATGAGTTGGAACCGACTCCACGGCACATAACCAGCACCACTACTAGCCTCTTAGAGTTAATTGGTATAATCATCTTACAATCCTGTTATCATTTATTATATATGCATATTTATATAAATAATTTGCTTTTATAAAAATGTGATAATCTTATTTAAGACATTTGAGAATCAGCTTTTCTCCCTAAACAGTAGCTAATTAACAAACTTCCATTCTGAACAAATTTTGTATGCCTTGTTTTTATATGCTTATTTCAAATGATAAATCAATGAATTAAAAAATTATTCAATCTACATTAATGTTTTCTAATCAGTTTTAGGAGTTCCGATGTGGCACTGCAGGATAATACACTGGACCACAAGGTTGGTTTGAACCACAAGGTCGGTGGTTCAAACTCATCAGCTGCTCCTTGGAAACTCTGTACAGGGTCGCCTTGATGGCATTTACCAATAACAATTATAGGAAATTAGTTATCAGCAATTAAAATTTATTGAAAATATTATATGCATGAAACTGTTGCCATCACTATCAATAAATATCTTTTAAAAATACTTATTACTTCTATTTTTTAATGTGCAACAAGCATAGCATTTGTTTTGCAAATATTATTGTTGTTAGCTGCTGTTGAGTGGTACAGTCTCATAACAAACCTATGCACAACAGAACGAAACACTGCCCAACTCCTGTGCCATCTTCAAAATTGTTGTTATATTTCAGCCCATTGTTGCTGCTCCTTGTGTATATTTCATTGAGGGTTGTCCTCTTTTTCACTGATCCTCAACTTTACCAAGCATGTCCTTCTCCAGGGACTGATCCCTACTGACAACATGTCTGAAGTACAAAAGAGGAAGTCTCACCATCCTTGCTTCTAAAGAGCATACTGATTGTATTTCTTCCAAGAAAAAATTGTTTGTTCTTCTGGCAGTCCGTGATACTTTCAATATTCCTCACCAATGACATAATTCAAATGTATCTATTCTTCTACTGTCCTCACATTCATATGAAGCAATTGAAAATATCATGGCTTGGGTCAGACACACTTTAATCCTCAAACTGACATCTTTGCTCTTTCACACTTTGAAGAGGTCTTTTGTAACAGATTCACCTACTGAAATATGTCATTTGATTTCTTTATTGCTGCTTCCATGAGTGTTGATTGTGGGTGCAAGGAAGATGAAGTCATTGACAACCTCAATCTTTTCTCTGTTTGCCATGTTTCAGTTGTGAGATTTTAAAATTTATTTATAATGAGGTGCAATCCATACTGAAGGCTGTAGTCTTTAATCTTGTTGTTGTTATTAAGTGCCGTCAAGTCATTTCCAAACCACAGTGACCCTGTATAGGGTTTCCGAGGAGTGGCTGGTTAGCTTGAACCACAGATCTTGTGGTGCAAACAACTTTGCAGTCCAGCGACACCAGCCTCCTTAATCTTCTTAGAATGGAAGAAATATACTAAAAGAAAGGACAAGAAAGCAGGCAAAGGAGGCAGGATGACAAGCTCCACTTGGTCCTCTGGGGCTTTAAGGAGGAGGGAAGAAGGCCCATTAGATAGTTTGAGGACAATGCTATGGTCAAATGGATCTTACCCAACCTCCAGTTAAATTTAGGAGACAAGGCAACCTTGTAGGCAATCCCTGGTGTGGCGCTGTGGGTTAATGCACTGGACTGTAAAGTCATTTGAATTGCAACATCAGCAGTTCAAGCTCACCAGGCACTCCTTGGAAACGCTACACAGGGTTGCTATGGGTCAGAACCAACTCAACAACACTTAACAGCAACAACATTACAGCAGGGTAGTGCCATGTCAGAGAAAAAGTGATAAGTCAGTGTCTCACTCCTCAGAAACCCTATATAGGGTCGGTATGGGTCGGAACTGACTCGACAGAACTTAACAACAACAACAAGTGTCATTGGGCAGAGAGAAGTGCCTAGAGAGCACCTCTACTCCTATGTCTTATAGATGGGATCTAAAAGTGTTGGCAGAGAATGAAAATGCATTTGAATTGAGATTTAGAGGAACTGCCATGGAGCCACTAAAGGAAATCTCCCGTTACCCTTTGATGAGAGTAAATTGATCCCATAATTGACTAGGCCAAGAACCAGATAGACAACAGGTCAGAAATTCAGAGGGGACCAAGCGCCTGAGTGAGCAAGGTACTGCCAAGTCAGTCAAGGAGAAACATTGGGTTCAGATCAAGCTGAGTTAGTGGCTAGTTTGTGAGACACACCCGTGGCAGACATCTCAGCCAAGAATCTGACAAGAGACGCTGCCACAGAGAACTGAGAAGCTAGAGAACAGTACAAGGGCACCATATGGAATTGAGTACCCACTCCCCCAAAACCACAAAGTAAAAATAAATCACATCCTGCCAGGTGAAATTGAAAAAAACAAATATTTTACCCAAAAGAAACTAGAGCTTTACCGAAACAGATTGTTTAAAATGTTTAACTATATCAAATTTAAAAACGGAATGGGTGAACATCAACTTTTTCCTGCCCATCAAGCAGGTAGGGTCTTTTGCCAAAGACTGAATCAGATATTAAGAAAATGAAGCAGCTACATTTCTTTTGTCCCTTCTACTTGCCCAGTGAGTAAATGTGTGGCCCAACACAAAAATATGACTTCTTTTGTATTGAATTAATCTATGGTATTTAATAATATCAAACTGTTATTTCTAAGCATATGCAGATAAATAAAGTATATTTTTATGACACTTCCTTGATCTCTTCAACCAGAAGCAATTCCTCCCTCTTCTAGATTTTTATAACACAGCATTTCTTGATAATGTGGTCCCTGGACCCACAACATCAGCATGACCTGCAAACTTGTTATAAATTTGTTATCAGAAATCCTGGAACTGAGATAACAGTAATCTGTGTTTGGAAAACTCACCAAGTGATTCTGATGCTTGTTGAAGCTTGAGAACCATGGTCACAGCACTGTTCTCCTCCCAGGAAATCTATTACTTTCCAGCATTATGGTTTCAGTTTTACTACTCTACTTCTCCCAGGTTTGAATCTCTTATGCAATCAGACTTATAAATATGCATGACTCATCTTTTTATCTGTCACCTATAGACTCAAGTGGACTCCTGATGTGGCACTGTGGTTTAAGGCGCTAGACTGCAAAGTCATTTGAATCACAAACCCAGCAGTTTAAGCTCACTGGTCGCTCCTCGGAAACCCTATACAGGGTCACTATGGGTTGGAACCAACTGGACGGCACTTAATAACAACAACATAGACTCAAGTCATCCTTCTTAGATCCTTGCAGATTTACCTCCAGGCTCACTATTTCTCTTGCCAACACTTTTCCTGCCGTATCCATAATAATATCAATACCTATATAAATGATCTTTCTTATATCCTAAACTCTCACTTAATTAGCCCCAGTCCCTCCTCTTTGTTTCAGGCACTCACTCCAAAGAGCATACCAATAATCTTGTCATTATCAATAATCACAACCCATCATGTCAGTTTCAAGCAGCTTACCCCGTTACTAAGGAGCCCTGGTAGCTACTGGATTACAAATTGAACTGCTAACCACAAGGTCAGTAGTTGGAATCTATCAGCTACTGGGAGAAAGATGAGGCTTTCCGCTCCTGTAAATATTTACAGCCTCGGAAGCCCTATACAGGGTCATTATGAGTCGGAACCAACTCGGTGACACACAAACACCACCACCACCATTCCCTTACTGGACTTCTGGTGTGGCACTGTAGGATCAGCACTGGACTTCAAACCACAAGGTCAGCAATTCAAAATCCACCAGTTGCTTCCCAAAACCCTACACAGGGTCACTGTGAGTTGGAACCAACTTGACAATTGCCTTACTATCATCTACTTCATATCTACTTACTACCTTAAATACTCTCACTACAACAGCATTCAACCCCCATCATTTCATAGATCCATGATGTATGTAACCTACTGTAACCCACCTCTAACATGTGCTAATTTCCCTTTTTACTCAGGTGGATTCAATCTATAATTACATTCACTTTTTTTACACTAACTTCAACTATCTTCATTCTCTCCTTCTTTGTAATATTCACATGGTAAACCCCAATCCTGGTTAAACCCAATACTCAGCCTAGTCTGCCTCCACCTCTGAAAGAAAATGCAAAATGCTCTAGAGAAAAATGCAAAACCACACTGACGTCTCATTTTAAATTCACAATGACTTAACCTTGCTGTAGAACTTGAAATCTGAAGGCTTTTTGCCTGTAAATGACTCCAACCAGACAGACTTTAATTCTTTTTTTGCCTAGATTTAAGTGTTCAGATGCCAATTTTTCTTAAACACTTCATGCACCTCTGACAGCTAAACTGCAGCGTTTGAAACAATGTATTTAAAGGTAGATTTGGAGGCCACTTCCCCAGACAGCCCTTACAGGAACATTCCCTGACACACCCTAGGTGGTCACCTAGTTGGGATGGCATAACCCTCAGAGCCTCAGAGACTGTAAACTTTCCTATCTGATCGTCCCCTCCCAGCTTTCAGTCAACCTGGCATGCGCATGTGACACAGTCATGATTGTGGGAAGAGATGTCTTTGTTCTCTGTGCCCTATAAAAAGAACGTTGAAAACTCATCATGGTGATTTATGTGTGTCTTTGTCTTGTGTTTACTCTTGCTTAAGACTTAGTGAAGAGTCTGTATAATATTTATGTCCTTGAAGATGGGATCTCTTTTCTACCCTATGTAAGTGAGATGGAACATTATAATTCCAATACCAATCACTATAGAGTAGATCCTACTTCACAAGACTCTCTGTATGTCAGAATATAACTATTTCATAGGGCAGTCATAATACATTCTCTTAGTCCATTCACATTCCTACACTGCTAGATGAACGTTTCAAGCCTTCTTTTACCTCCTCAGGCCACCTGTACATCCTCCCCAATGTTTACTCTCCCCAGGCTAGTAGTCTTAGTTCCCTTTTACAGAGAAAATAAAATCAATTGAAACATTTCCACAAGTACCTGACAATGGACCTGGAGAGTTTCTCTGCCTCCTGTCCTGTTGCTATGGATGGATTCTTCCTGCCCCTAGAGGAAGCCAGTCTCTCCATTTTTCCATTAAATCCCATCCTTTCTCCTCTACCTATGGACAGGACACCAACATTTCTTTCTCTCTCTTTTGGATCATTCCTTTAGCACATAAGCATACTGTAATCTCTGTCATTCTTAAAACAAACACACACACAAAAGCCTGTCTTGAACATTCATTACCCTATTCACTCCAGTGAACTTAACAACAAATCTCTTGAAAGGTTTTATATGTATTTGCTCTCTCTCCAATTTTTCTTCTCCATTAATATGTTAAAGCTACTTTTGTCAAAGTCACCTGCAATCTCTGCAATGCTAGGTCAGTGACTAGTTCTCTGTCTTCATCTTGCTTGATAGACCAGCAGCATTTTACATACTTTCTTCACCCTATTTTCCTCTCATTTCCTCTACACCTCCATCTTCTTGGCTGATTTCTTTTTATCTCTCCAATATCTTCTTAGAGCGTCTCAGGCTCAAACACTGCATTATCTTCTCTTTTTAATCTACATTTACTTACACATTTTCCACTCCTGCTTCAACTACAAATTCCATATAGGAATGTCTAGACATCTACACATGTTTGTCTAATGGATACCTTTTAATCCTGCCCAGTAGCATTTGACACAAGATTGCTCTGGAAGTTGTATAAAGAAGGAATCTACAAAAAATGTTCAATGATACAGAGGCATTAGTTAGGTGGCTAGTGCAATAATTGTTGTCGTTGCTAAGTGCTGTCAAGTCGGTTCCAACTCAAAGTGACCCTGTATAGGGTTTCCAAGGAACGGCTGGTGGATCTGAACCACCAACCTTGCAGTTCAACCCAACCTTGTGGTCCAGTGCATTATCCTACAGTGCCACACCAGGACTCCAATGTAATAATTGTTGTTGTTGCTAAGTGTTGCCAAGTTGGTTCCAACCCATAGTGACCCTGCGTAGGGTTTCCGAGGAGCAGCTGGTGAGATTGAACCACCAACTTTGCAGTTCAAACCGACTTTGCAGTCCAACGCATTAACCCATATAAGAAATAATATTAGTGTGAGCTCTGGTGGTGGTACTGGCAGATATAAAAATAAATGAATGAGTTTTAAATGTATTTGAAACATAGACTCAAAGGACTTGGTGATGGGTTTGGATGGAAGGAAGAAGAGAGAAGTAATAGAAGATGTCTTCCAAGTTATGAGTTGCGCAATGGGGAAAATGACAGGGATACTTAATGTGATGTAAAAAAATGAGGGGAAATAGGTTTAGCTTTTCTTAGAAAGTAGAAAAAGAAAAGTTGAATTAGAAATTAATCAAGTTATAGCTGCTTTTGCTGTTGTTAAGTGCTGTTGAGTCAATTCTGACCCACAGCGACCCTGTATAGGGTTTCCGAGGAGTAGCTGGTGAGCTTGAACTACCAACCTTGTGCTGCAAGTGCTGCTGAGTCAGTTCTGAGGAGTGACTTGTGGGTTTGAACCACCAACGTTGCGGTTAGCAATCCAGTGCTTATTCTACAGGAACACACCAGGATTCCATGCCCAATTAGTAATTCTAATAAATGAGTTGGGATATAGACAACAAATTCACTAGACAAGAATGGATTAGAAATGTAAAATTGTGTCAATGTTACTGGGCAATAAAGCAGGATAAGAACTGAAAGGTGTCCTTTGGATTAGACAATGTGGTGATAATTAATGAACTCAACAAGAACAGTTTTGGTGGACCGATGATGCTAGAAGGAACTCTGGAGTAGGAGCTGAGAGAAGAGAGACCATGAGTCTAGACTCTTAATAGTTTAATTAAATGGGAACAGACGATTCACTCAGTCTCAAAGTATCCCTCACAGATTATTAATCAATTATAAAAAGAATAAGGAAACTTCGCAATGAATGGTACCTTTTAAGTAATCATAACTCTGTAATACAAATATTGGAACTAATTGATATTATGTGTTTCCTGATGTGATGTACTGAAAAGGATCCAATATCACCTACATGGTACTGCTGCCATAAATGTTAACCTGAATTGAACCATAAAGAACTAGTCAAATAAATCCAAATAAGACAACATTTTGCAAATCAACTGACATTCTTCAAAAATGCCAATGACATGACAGACTAAAAGCAAAAGTAGTTACCTGGGGACTCTTTTAGATTAAAGAGGACTAAGAGGCAATGACAACTAACTGCAAGAAATGATTGCTGGATTAGAGCTAGGACTAAGGTGAAACAGTTATAAAGGACATTATTGGAACAGTTGTGGAAATTTGAATGCGATCTGTTAGATTTTATTAGCCAGGTAAATTGTATTCACTCACAATTTCTGTATGAGCATGTCCCAGTTAGGAAATCCCTGCTAAAGTATTTGGTTGTAAAGACTTGATGATGTTTGCAACTAGTACTCAACTGCATCAGTTAAAACACAGACATATAAAGAAAAACAGAAATAAGACAAAATATGAACGAGTAGTGAAGGGAACATGGTATTCATGTACTAACATTTCAACTTTCCTGTAGGTTTGAAATGTTTTTAAATAAAGAGTTACACAAAAAAGATTGCCCCTGAAAGAGATGAGAGAAATAAGGTGATATTGAACGGAGAAGGAAAGTCAGGTGAGAAGTTTGGTTGGTGTGTTTATCTGCTGGTGCGGTGTTTAGTTAATTAGGTGAAGATGGGCAGTGCCAGGGAGGGAATATTTATATGCAGTTGGGAATACTCCAGTACAAAGGGACTCCTTGATGATCCTGAAAAAATATTGAAGGAGTTGAAGGAATGAAGTTCCTGATGAATTCATATCCAGAGCACATGTGAATGGATTGGTCTTTCAGAAGCAGGGACATCTCTCTTTATTAGAACAGGAGGAAAGAAAGAGAAGATGGGTACAAAAATATGTATGTTCACAGGATTGGTCATGGGAAGATGGTGGCCTTTTTCTCAATGAGGTAGGAAAAAGGAGAGGGAAATGTTGGAGAGAGTTGGGAGATTAAAAGTAACAGGAAAGCATATGAAATAATCATGGAAAGTGGGTGACAAACACTTATTAGAAAAATCTTTATTTGTAAAACAAAGGTTTATTGCTTCCAAAGGGTGAGCCCTTTAAACTGAAACACCTTGCCTTGGCCAACTGAATGTTCAAAAAAGTTTGCTTATAATAGGCAAGGCGAGGGAGGCGAGGGATAAACCATTTCCTTGGTGTTCTCTTATTTCAGCACATTCCTTTTCAAATGTCAGTGAGCTTCAAAATCACCTGGGGAACCTGTTATAATGCATGTTACATGATAAATATTTCAGCAAGTGAGTCAACCTATCTGCTTCTAAGGCATCTGGGAGGTCAAGGATAACTAGACAGCTACAATTAACAACAACAACAACAACGATGTGAGTGTAACCATGAGAAGTGATAAACAGAAGTGTAGAAAATGAACAGATTGGCAACTTTCTCAGAAAGTAATACTTCCTATGAAAGGGTGTTAAAATATTCTTGTGTAGTGGTAAAGTTCATGTATTTCTCTTCTGAATAAAAAGATCCACATAAAGTTTAGACATTAAGAAAATAATTCACTATAAATAATAAACTAAATGTAAACTTTTATTTTAAACTGTAAGATTTATTACCCTGAAATGAATAGCTACCTTTTATTGCCCGTGATGAAAACAATAAAGAAAAAAAAGTTAATCTGCAGGAATTCTGTTGTCACTTAAGTAAAGCCATTTCCTTTCTTTGAAATCCAGCTGGAAATGTTCACAGGGCAAGGAGCTTGCTGCAAACCCAAGGTACAAACACTCATTATGGACAAACAGAGGAAATTATTCCATCATAAATCTGTCAGACATAAAAACAGCCCATTCAGTTCATTACAAAGGCCTTATCTACATTGGCTCTTGTGCTCTCTATATTTCTCTTTTCTTTCCTCAAGCAGGAACAGATATTTAGTCATTGGAATCACAGAACTTGAAATGTAGGTGGGGCACTGGAAATCATCTAGCTCAGTCATCTCAATGGTTTCTGTATGCCACAAGGAAAGCCTGCAGCAACAATGAACTCTATAGCACAAAGGGACCCCATTCCAAGTTGGACTGCTCTTCCTACCATTTAACTGAAATCATTTCTTTGATGTTACCAGCTCTTTCCCAAGTTTGACCCCTTAAGCATTCTCTACAATTCTGATGCTTATTACATATGATAACATTTCAAAGAGGAACATTGGCTATCATTTACCCCATGACTTTTTCTTCCAGATAGACATTTCCAATTTCCTACCCTATTTCCTCATTCATAAGTCCTCTCACAGTTCTTCTTTGATTGTGTACAGTTAGGTTATATTTTAAAGTGTAGTGCCCACGGCTGAGCACATTTGCCTGGTAAGGAAGAACAGAGTGAAATTGTATCATCTTTTATTTTAAATATTATGTTTAAATATTATTCTATTGTTTGTTCTTATATATATGCTGTTGTTAAGTGCCATCAAGTCAGTTCTGATCCATACCTTATATTTATTATGTTATTCGGAGTAATTATTATATATTACTCAAAATAGAGTCTCATTCAAAATGTTATTGATGCGTTGGAGGATTCCCAACTCTAGGCTGTCAGTTTGTTGTACTATGGTGGCATGTGTGTTGCTGTGATGCTGGAAGCTATGCCACTGGTATTTTAAATACCAGCAGGATCACCATGGTGGATAGGTTTCAGCTGAGCTTCCAGACAAGGCAGACTAGGAAAAAGGAGAGGCAAACCACTTATGAATACTTAGCAACTGAAAACCTTATGAATAACAGTGGAACACCGTCAGAGATAGTACCAGAAGATGAAAATATTATGAATAGTACCAGGATAACTGTCAGATACAATGCTGGGAGATAAGGCCATCAAGTTGGAAGACACTCGAAATACCACTGGGGAAGAGTTGCCTCCTCAAAGTAGAAGTGATTGTGATGACACAAATGGAGTAAAGCTTTTGGAACCTTCATTTGATGATTGGGCACAACTTAAAATGAGGAGAAACAGCCGTAAATATCCATTAATAATAAGAATATGGAAAGTATGAAGTGTGAATTGAGGAAGATTGAAGGTTATCAAAAATGAAAAGGAATGCACAAACATTGATATCCTAGGCATTAGAGAGCTGAAATGGACTGGTATTGGCCATTTTGAATCTGACAATCACATGGTCTACTATGCTGAGAATGACAAATTGAAGAGGGAGGAATGGTGTCACATTCATCATCAAAAATACATTGCAAGGTCTATCTTGAAGTACAATGCTGTCTGTGATAGGATAATGTTCATACGCCTACAAGAAAGACCTGTCAATATCACTATTACTCAAATTTATGCACCAACCACTGACGCCAATGATGATGAAACTGAAGGATTCCATAAGGTCAGCACTTCAAACCTGCCAGCTGCTCCTCGGAAACCCTGTACAGGATCTCTATGAGTAGGAATCAAATCGACTTAACAACAATAACAACTTCTACAATGTGAAATTTATCACACATGTAAACAAGATGTATTGCTAATTACTGGTAATTGGAATTCACAGGTTGGAAATGAAGAGGAAAGATCAGTAATTGGAAAATATGGTCTTTGATGATAGAAATGATGCTGGAGATCACAGGATAGAATTTTGCAATACTGATGACTTATTCATTGCAAATACCTTTTTTAAACAACATAAAAGACAACTATACACATAGACGTCACCAGATTGAATACACAGAAATCAAATTATTTACATCTATGGAAACAGGTGGAAAAGTTCCATATCATCAGGTAAAACAAGGCCAGGATCAGACTGTGGAACAGACCATGAATTGTTCATATGTAAGTTCAGGCTGAGGAGTCCTGGTATGGTGCTGTGGGCTAATACATCAGACTGCTAGGTCATTTGAACTGCAAGGTCGGTGGTTCAAGCTTACCAGCTGCTCCTTGGAAACCCTACACAGGGTCGCTATGGGTAGGAATCAATTCAACGGCACTTAACAACAACAAAGTTCAGGCTGAAGAAAAAAAAATATTTTTTCAGTTTTTTTGCAATAATGAACAGAGCTGATATAAACTTTCATATGAACATAAGTTCATATGAAACTTTCTGTGAACATAAGTTTTCAGCATATGAGGAAAGTTATGGAAGCATACCATTATATTTTCACTCTATTTTCCACAAACTTTTTGAAGCCCCTTGCATTTCTGTGTCATATGGTAACTATATGCTTAACCTTAGAGTCAACTGTGGAAACATTTCCAGAGTGGCAGTACTATTTTTGACAGAGTCCTAGTTATTTCATATCTTTACTACCATTTGGCATTATCTTTTAAATTAGTATTTAATTTAGGCATTCTAATAAAGAGTCCTGGTATGTCACTGCAGGTTAATGCGCTGGACTGCAAGGTCGATTTGAACCACAAGGTCGGTGGCTCAAGCTCACTAGATGCTCCTTGGAACACCTATACAGGGTCACTATGAGTCAGAACCGACTTGACAGCATCGACCAACAACAGCAAGTGTATCTGATGGTGGCCTCAATTTGCATTTCTTTTATGGCTAATGATGGTGGTAGTGGTGTGCTGTGGAGTCGGTTCTGACGCAGAGTGACCCTGTACAGGGTTTCTGAGGCTATACATGTTTATGGGATCAAAAAGCCTCATTTTTTTCCTGAGGAACTGCTGGTAGTTTCGAACTGCTGACGGTGAGATGAGCAGCCCGACTCATAATCACTATGCTATCAGAGCTTCTTACAGCTAATGATAGTCAACATTTTTCATGTGCTTCTTTGCCCTCCATGTATCTTCTTAGGTGAAGTATTTATTCAAGTCTTTTGACCATCTTTTCAAACTGGACTATTTGTTTTCTTACTGATTTTTAGATTTTTAAAATTATTTCCTGAATAGAAGTCCTTTGTCAACTATGTGATTTACAAAATGTTTATCTGTCTGTTCTTGCCATTCTTGTACCAATGTGTGTCACAGAGCAAATGTTTTTAACATTTATAGAGTCCCTGCGTAGCACAATTAAGCAGCTGATTACTTCCTGAAAGGTTGGCGGTTGAAATCCACCCAGAGGAGCCTCAGAAAATAGGCCTGGTGATATGCTTGTGAAAGGTCACAGCCTTGGAAAGTCTCTGGAGCACAGTTGTACTCAGCACAAATGGTGTCACCGTGGATCAGAATCAACTGAAGGGCAACTAACAACAACAATTAATTTTTGTTTTTAAATCAGTAGTGTTTTGGGTACCACGTCTAAGAACTCTTCGTCTAACCCCACTCTTGCCCCTCAAATCTGAACTAGCGGTCTTCTTTTGGTGCTCTCTCTTCCAATGGATACTCAGTTCCAGGCTCCAAATAAGCCAGGAATTACCAGATTTAGAAACAAAAAAAAGGTAAACTCACTATAAGTTTCATTAGTTTTATGGTACTTCAAATTCTGGCTACCTACTTCAATATGCCTGTTACTGTTTACTTTTCTGAGTTCTCAACTGGCTGCTACATGACATTCTTTTCAAGTTTTAATAGCTGCATTTAGTGGGAGTGACAGGGAGTATTCAGTGTCCTTACCCATCTATAATGGAACAAGAACTGTCAGCTTTTTTAGCATCTGACAGTTTTTGTTAGTGGGTCAGCAGAAGTTGCTTGCCTCCTCCTCGTGCTTACCACATCCCCAGCAAATGGGGTTCTAATTACAGCAGGAACTAGAAAATAGAGCAACATCTGCAGTATCCACCATTGGCTGAGGTATGGTACTGCCTTCTCCACCTGCCTGTCCTATCTTTTTCTGATGTTAAAGTTATTTAAAAGTAAATGATAGTCAATAAATACCACCCCTAAGCACTTCAATAGGTATACCTAAAAAGAATATTTTTTATATAATGATAATACCATTATAACACCTAATTTAAAAATGGCTGCAACAGTGCACTGACGGGAAACTGTCAAATGTTCAAACTGGATTCAGACAAGGATGTAGAATGAGGGATATCATTGTTGATGTAAGATGGGTCTTGGCTGAAAGCAGAAAATACCAGAAAGATGTTCGCCTGTGCTTTATTGACTATACAAAGGTTTTCAACTGTGTGGATCATGATAAGCTATGGACAACATTGGATAATGAGCTCTCTGGAACATTATACACAATATATTCATGATGAACTTGTATATATACCAAGAGACAATCATTCAAACAGGACAAGGGGACATTGAATAGTTTAAAATCTGAAAAAAATATATGCCAGGGTTTTATTCTTTCACTATATTTACTCCATCTAAGCAAATAATTCAAGAAGCTAGATTATATGAAGAAGAACATGGTATCAAGATTGGAGTAAGTCTGATCAACAACCTGTCATATGCAGATGATACAACGTTGCTTGTTGAAAATGGAGAGACTTAAAATACTTACTGATTAAGATCAAAGACTGCACACGCAGCCTTTGGTATTGGTTGCACTTCAATGTAAAGACAACAAAAATCCTCACCACTGAACCAATAAATTACACCACGATAAGTGGAGAAAAGATTGAAGTTATCAAAGACTTCATTTTGCTTGACTCCACTACCAACATTCATGGAAGCAGCAGTCAAGAAATCAATGTATTGCATTAGGCAAATCTGCTGCATAACACGGCTTTAAAGTGTTCAAGAGCAAAGATGTCAGTTTGAGAACTAAAGTGCACCTGACCCAAGCCAGGTTAATTTCAGTAGCCTCATATGCATATGAATGTTGGACAACGAATAAAAAAGATAGTAGAAGAATTGTGCAATTGAGTTATGGTGTTGAAGACGAATATTAAAACTACCATGGGCTTCCAGAAGAACCAACAGATTTGTGTGGAAGAAGTATAACCAGAATACTCGTTAGAAACCAAGATGGCCAGACTTCATCGCTCATACTTCGGACATACTATAAGGAGGGACCAGTCACTTGAGAAGCACATCATGCTTGGTAGAGGGTCAGCAAAAAAGAGGAAGAGCTCCTATGAGATGAATTGGGAGAGTGGCAGCAGCAATGGACACAAGTGTAGCAAACATTCTGAGGTTGGTACAGGGATAGGCAGTGTTCCGTTCTGTTGTGCGTAAGGTCACTATGAGTCGGAATCAACTCAGAGCACTTAACAACCATGAAAAGTTTTCCTCTTGTCCCTGATAAGTAACTGACAAAATCTAAACATTTTGAAGAATTATGTATAACAACATTGTAGAAGCAATTTGAGCTAACAAGCTGACATGTATTCAGAAAAGATCATCATCTTCTTTGTGTACAATTAAACACAGTCTCAATTTCCATATGTCTAATCTTAGCATCTTCCTGACACAACAATCCTTTCTATTAGCATTCTGCCCTCAACTAAGGATAAGACATAGTGGAAGGCAACAAATAATTCACAATGGTTTTTAAGTATTGTTGCTGTTAACTACTGTCAAGTCGGTTCCAACTCACAATGAACCTGTATAGGGTTTTCAAGGAGTGACTACTGAGTTTGAACCACCAATCTTATGGTTAGCAGTCCAGTGCTTATTCTACAATGCCACATTTTGGCTACTTTTCAAGTACAAGCAATGGATTAATTATTTTTTGCTCTAAATCTAGTAAAAATTAATTATATGTTGAATTAGAATTAATACTTTATGGTAGTGTGTTTCCATCTACCAGTCATGCCCCATTAGTGGGCTCTGAAATCAATTTACTGGATCCATATTAATATCTTTTTACAAAAATATAGTAGAAAATGATAGTCCTGATGTGGCACTGTAGGATAAGCATTGAATCACAAATCTGTTTGAACTGCAAAGTAGGGGGTTCAAACCCATCAGCCTCCAGTCAGAAACCCTATACAAAGTCACTGACTCAGACCCAACTAAACAGCACTTAACAACAACAACAAAGCAGAAAATAGAAACTTTCAAAGTACATTTCACATTGTAGGGGTGTTTTTTGATGACATTTTATTTCAGATACACATTTATAAATATTTGTGTTCCAAGTTGTGATAAAAATTTCTCACTATAAGTTTTAGCCAAAAAAATTGAAAGTCATAATCTCACAGATAGTGAGGTCCTCTGTTTTAGAGGACTAACCCCTTTCCCAACATCTGTAGAGGGGACAGGAACCCTGGTGGTTCTGTAGAATAAGCTATGGACTGCTAACTGTAAGGTTGGAAGTTCAAACCCTCCAACCACTCCACCAGAGAAAGAAGAGGCTTTCTGCTCTCATAAAGATTTATGGCCTCAGCAATCCTTACAAGGTTGCTATGAGTTGGAATTAACTAGACAGCCCTAGGCATAGAGGAGATAACTGGAATCAGGAACCAGTCTTTCCTTTCAAACTCAGCAGCTTCTCCTTGGAAACCCTATACAGGGTCGCTATGGATCAAAATCTACTCGATGGCACTTAACAACAACAACAACTAGTTGACACAAGATTTCTTATGAAGCCAGATCTCGAGACAAAGAAAAATTGCTCCACAGGGTTTCTACCACAGTTCTCTCTACAGAAGCTGACTGCCACATCCTTCTTTCTCGGAGCAGTTAGTGGATTTGAAACACTGAGTTTTGGTATAACAGCTGAGCACTTAATTAGAGCTCCTTAACCATCACATAGTGCTCAAAATCCTGTGGCTTCAGGTGGTGGGATCACAGGGAGAACAAAGGGAATCAGGACACAGAGCAGGAAAATGGAGAAGACTTGTTAATGGTTCCTTAACCCATCAGTCCTATTAATATGGCAGCATGTCTAAGCATGCACAAAGTAGTCAAACAATTCCCCAGTGTAAACCACTGACAATTCTGCAGCGACAATAGAAGTTAGAGGCTGAGTTTTGGGGTTTGGCCCTCTGAGTTCTAATTCCTGTTTTCTTCTTACTGATTATGTGCTGTTGGGAAAGTTAACCTGAGCCTTGTTTTTCTCATCTGTAACCTGGGAGGAATAAGTTAGGATGTCATAGGCTTACCTTAAGGATTCAATGAGTCAGTAAATGTAAAGAGCTTACACAGATCCTTGTACATGGTAAAGATCCAATAAAGTACCTGTTATTTTTGAGGGTTTTGGGGTGTGAGTAGAGCAAGGAGCATAACATGACTAGATGAGGCAACATACAATGACTTTTTCAGAATCATTACAATAACTGCTAGACATGTGATTATATATCAAGACAGCTTGGAACTGATTACAACATTATTGTCTGTTAAATATGTCAGTTTCCCATCATACTGATTTGGCTGAAATTACCTGCACTGTTATTATGATATGCAGATGTAACTGAAAATTTTAAATATTATTTAATTGCTGATTTTTTATTATTAGTATCCTTTATTTCATCTAAAATCTTCCCTACTTTAAAATTGCCTATGTAAATGAGTCTCTTATATTTGGAAACAATTACCCCATATTTTGGATGTCATCTACTCCTCAGACACACTGGTTATTTAGGGCAAGGAGAGCCCAGACACTAAAAGTAAGGAGAGTACAGGAAGGAATGTTTGTTGCAAAGATGGGATGGGTTGGTGACGGGACATATGGTTTCCAATAACCAGTCCCAGATTCCATAGAAAGGTGTTGTTGTTGTTAGGTGCCATTGAGTTGGTACCGACTCATAGCGACCCTATGCACAACAGAATGAAACACTGCCTGCTCCTAGGCCAACCTCACAATTGTTGCCATGCTTGAGCCCATTGATGCTGCCACTTTGCCAATCCATCTCACTGGGGGGTCTTCTTCTTTTTCTCTGACCCTCCACCTTACCAAACATGATATCCTTCTCCAGCAACTGTTCCCTTCTGACAATATGTCCAAAGTATGAGAGATGAAGTTTGGTCATCCTGGCCTCTAAGGAGCACTCTGGCTGCACTTCATCCAACACAGATCTGTTGGTTCTTCTCGCAGCCCATGGCACTTTCAATAGTCTCCTCCAACACCATAACTCAAATGCATCAATTATTCTACTATCTTCCTTATTCACTATCCCAACTTTCTCATGCATATGAGGTTATTGAAAATACCATTGCTTGGGTCAGGCACACCTTCGTCCTCAAGCTGACATCTTTGTTCTTCAACACTTTAAAAAGGTATTGTATAGAAGATATGCTTAATGCAATATGTCATTTGATTTATTGACTGCTGCTTCCATGAGTGTGATAGTTGATCCAAGAAGAATGAAGTCCTTGACAACTTCAGTCTTTTCTCCACTGATAAGAATGTTGTTGATTGGTCCAGTGGTGAGGATTTTTGTTTTCTTTACATTGAGATGTAATCCATACCGAAGGTTATGGTCATTGATCTTCATCAGTAAATATTTTAAGTCCTTTTCACTTTCAGCAAGCAAGGTTGCATAATCTGCATATTGCAGATTGTTTATGAGGCTTCCTCCAATCCTGATGCAACATTTTTCTTCATATAACCCAGCTTCTTGGATTATTTGCTCAGCATACAGATTGAATAAGTATGGTGAAAGAATACAACCCTGTCGCACACCTTTCTGAATTTTAAACCATTCAGTTAAATAACTAAAGTCAAGGCTTGAATTCTTTAATCGGTTCCCTCAGCTTGAGAAATGCTGAGCATGTTCTTCCCTTTTAGTTACTGCTCCAAAATGCCTCCCTAAGGAGCTTCCAAACTCTCCCTGGAGGAGGCACTATGGGAAACTGTATGGCACTGTGTAACTGGGAGAATGCTTCAACATTGGAGCAGGTATAGTGCAGTAACTAAAAGCAGATTTGACGATCTCTGTTCAAATTGTGGTTCTAATTGTGTGATTTGAGGCACATTGCTTAACCTCTCTGTGCCTTCATATCTTCATGTACTGGTTACGCTCTGTTTACCCTTCTGCCTGACCTGAATCTTAAAGCATATATCACCCGGACTCCTTTACCTTCAAGCTTTTTGTCGGTTCAGCTAATAAGAAATAAGACAAGGAAGGAAAGAATGAGCAGTTAAGAGTATTTGTTCTCCAAACATCTCACTGATTTCCCAGCTGTCCACTTCACCTGGTGCCTGTACCCCTCAGCACTGTTCTGGAAGTGGCCACATCCTTTATGACTAAAGACAGCTTCTTAGCGAACAGCTTCCCACAGCTGCCAGTTTCCTGAGGATCTCAACATCTTTGGTTGAGTTGGTTAAATGGACTTGCCTAAAAATAGTCCCTTCCCTAATTTTCTTCAGAATACTAGCTGTGTGTGGGTTCTTGCTGAGGTCTTGACTAACAAACCTCAGACGGTGTTGTGAGAATTAAGTTAAATTAATACATGTAAAATACTTAGAATGGGAGCCCTGGTGGTAGAATGGTTAAAGCACTCACCAGCTAACCAAAAGACTGGCAGTGTGAACTTAGTCAGCAGCTGCTATTTGGGAGAAAGACCTCGTGATCCACTCCCGTAAAGACGACAGCCAAGAAACCCTATGAGGCGATTCTCCTCTGTCACATGGCGTTGCTCTGAGTAGGATTCAGCTGGATGGCACCTACCAACAAAGGGCTTCAAACAGTACAGAATGCAGATTAAACACTATGTAAGGTTAGCTGTTGTTGTCATAAGGCTGCCCTGCCTTTCCTATCAGTCCTGGAAGATACAACACTGAGGCTGCTAGAAAAGATGAAGGCTCTGTCCTGGTGTGGCACTGTAGGATTAACACTGGATTGCAAACCACAATGTTGGCAGTTCAAGCCAGCTGCTCCTTGAAACACTATACAGGGTCGCTATGAGTGTTAACCGACTTGATGGTACCTCACAACAACAGCATCTAGAAAGCCTCAGGTATCTGGAAGTCCTCTACTAACCTCCTTCCATGAGGCTATCAGCACAGGCTTAGATGGAAAAGCTCGAGTGAAACTAACTCCAGTCTGCACGGGGAGAAAGCAAAGGATGGACAAAGAACAGAAGGAGAGCAGGAGATCTTAACAAGTAAACAGGCGTAGGCGGAAGATCATTCAGGCAGTATTTGGTTGCTAGAAACTGAAAGTTAGAGATGTCTGGAAGACAGGATACTTAGAGGGTATGGCAGAGTGCAGAGAAGGATATAATAATGCCCAGGATAAACTTCCTCTCCTTCACAACTTGGCCTAGGGCCAGCCTGGCTGTTGTCCAAATTTTTGAAGACCAGGTGGACCTCAGTGTTTGGGGCTAACAGGATCTTGTCTAAAAGAGTGCCAACTGGCAGAGTTCACACTCACATACTTAAACTGGTGTAATCTGGTTTGGGCAGAAACCAAGATCATCGTCTATTAACAGGACTGAAAGTATAAATACAGGATCAAGAGCTCTGTGCAGCAATGGTTAAAAGTGTCGGTTCTCAGGTCAGTCTAATAAGATTCAAAATTAACCTCCCTCTGCCCTTGCTTTTTGGTTGTGCAGCATTGGCAGTCATGGAGACTCTAAGCATTGAAACTTTAGTCTGCAAAAGTCACATTAATAACAGAGCCTGACACTGCAGGATAATGCCCTGGACTGCAAGGTCAGTTTGAATAGCAAGGTCAACAGTTCAAACTCACCAGCCACTCCTCAGAAACCCTATACAGGGTTGCTATGAGTCAGAACTGACTCTATGGGACTTAACAACAACAACCCTTAAAACAGTTATGGGCATTAAATAAAGAAATACAGGGGGTGGGTTTCACACTGCATCCAACACATACATAGTATATAAAAGTGTTTGCTTTCATAATCATCATGAGTCTTCTGATCAGCAAATAATCCAAGAAGCTGGGTTATATGAAGAAAAACGTGGCATCATGACTGGAGGAAGACTCTTTAACAACCTGTGATATGCAGATCATGCAACCTTGCTTGCTGAAAGTAAAGAAGACTTAAAATATTTACAGCCTTCGGTATGGATTGCATCTCAATGTAAACAAAAATCCTCACCAATGGACCAGTAAACAACATTCTTATCAATGGAGAAAAGACTGAAGTTGTCAAGGAGTTCATTTTTCTTGGATCAACCATCAACACTCACAGAAGCAGCAGTCAAGAAATCAAACGACGTATTGCATTAGGCAAATCTTTGGTACAAGATCTTTTTAAAGTGTTGAAGAGCAAAGATGTCAGCTTGAGGACTAAGGTGTGCCTGACCCAAGCGATGGTATTTTCAATAACCTCATATACATGCAAAAGGTGGACAGTGGATAAGGAA
>NW_006408616.1:8008997-8030379 GCF_000296735.1 Chrysochloris asiatica
CTATGGTTCAGTACCGACTCAATGGCACCTAACAACAACAAATCATCATAATCAACAGCCCAACTGCTAGGAATCTTGCAGAGACAAGTTAATGAAAGGGTGCATAACAGTTCATGAGAATACTATAAAAGATGAGGGCAATATTTTACCAACCAACTCTCTCTTTTTCTCACAATAACAGATTCACAAAATGCAGACCCAGAAGCTAAACCTAGAGAATGTTTCTGATTTTTAACATAATAACACAGTGATTTAAAATTGAAGTTCTAAAATCAGCCCAATCTGAATTCAAATCCCAGCTCTGGATTTCAGGCTTTTGTGATTTTTTTGTTGTTGTTGTTTAAAACTTTGGACAATGTACTCCTGTTTTCTCATCTGCAAACTGGTAGAAACGATAGTTCCTACTCATAGGATAGTTATGAATATTAAATGAAATGACACATGTCAACCTCTCAGCAAATATTGGCTCTCTAATAGTTTACTTCCAGTAGACGGAAATTGTGAGCATTCTCATGTCAAATAAAGTAAGAGGGCTGCCCTAAAAACATTTGGGAGCTTTTACAATAAAAATCTGCTATATTGAAGGAGCTCTGGTAGCGTAGTGGTTACGAATCGGGCGGCGAGCCGCAAGGTCAGCAGTTCGAAACTACCAGCGGTTCTGCAGGAGAAAGATGAGGTGGTCTGCTCCCGTAAAGATTTACAGCCTCGGAAACCCTCTGTAGGGTCGCTATGAGTCGGAACCGACTCCACGCACATAATAACAACAACAACATATTGAAGGACGGATTGACTGAAAAGGAGCACAAAGAAAATTCCTGGGTTGATAAAAATGTTCAACTTTTGTTTGGAGTGATAGTTATAGGGTTATATACAACTGTCAAAACTCACTGAACACTTAAGATCTGTGTCCTTTATTGTACAAAAATTATGCCTCAACTTTAAAAAAAGAAAAATAGCAGTTGTAGAATCTGCTCTGGATTTAAGATTCTAGCCAATCCAACTTTATGTGTGAAGCCTGGAAAATGTCATTGATAGCATTAGATGCTTCTCATCTGTACTGTGCACAATCAAAGGCTCTCTGTCATTAAAACTACTGTTTCTGCTCAAAATTCTTTCACTAGAAACCAGAAAAGTCCTAGCTGTATCATGCATCAGACCCATGAAAAGAATGAATCCATGGCTAATCTTCACTGATTTTATTTAGATGTAGTCTGTAACTGACTAGATAAATGGATAGAAAGAATCACACCAACTCAATGACCTATTTGCACATTTCCCAAAAAGTTTATTAAGTGTGATTGTACTCATGCTATATAGGAATGGTGGTGTTAGTGTGTCGTGGAAACTTTTCCGACTCATAGCATCCCTACATAGGGTTTCCAAGGCTGTAAATCTTTATGGGAGCAGAAAGCCTCATCTTTCTCCCATGTAACAGCTGGTAGTTTCAAACTGCTGCCCTTGAAGTTAGCAGCCTGACGCTTAACCACTACACAACCAGAGCTCATTATAATGCACATAAATCTGATGAAATAAGGAAAGAACATGTGGGTGCATGGATGGATGAATGGATGAGCAAACAAGTGTTTACTGATCAGTTGCCGTGCACTACACTGATTATTTAATTCAATCCTCAAAACAAAACAAAAAACCTTGTGAAGTAGAGGTTATAGTCTCTACTTTGCAGATGAGAAAACCTATGTTTAGAAGGTGAAACAATTAACCTAAGGTCATTTAGCTAGCTCTTACCAGAGATGAACCCCATATAATCTGATTGTATTCCAAATAATTTATATTTGTTACAGGTATTATTTTTTTTAATCTTGCATCAAAGGATTAGTCTTTGTTCCAAATGTCATTGCAGCTACCTCTGTTCAGGAATAAGTCAATAAAAACTTAGATAGGGTACACTTTGGAAATATTAATCAATGTTTTCCTCTAATACTTTTGCGTCTTCATTTTTACTCTCTTTCAAACAGCAAGGTCACTATGAGTTAATTGCTCCTAAGCAGCACAGGTTAACAGAAAGCAAAGGAAAAAATGAACAGCTTTTGGTTTTGAGTCTCAAAACTTAGGCACCAAGGGAAATGGGAGAGATTCTGGGCATAAATAAGATTTATAGAAGCATTTCCTCCCAAGATCACAGGAAGATTCCCCAGGTGTGGGGAAGGAGGCAAGATATAAAGAAGTCAGAACCCAAATACTAATCCTTCAAAAGGGATAACACCACCTCCTCTATCCCCTCCTACCCAGGGCCCAGAAGGGAAGGAGGAATAACCAAAGCTCTGGTTTGCTCTGATCCCACAACAAAAGGGATGACTGAGAACAGTCCAACAGAGCAATGACTGACAGGTGTGCTACTGGACAAGTGTTGAAGGTGTGGTGCCCTTTGGGAGTTAGAATGGAAGGAGGTTCGGCCTCTGGATGGTCCAGAGAGTCAGCCTTCACAAGGGAAGTCCTCATGGGCAACTGATGACCAGAGGCCTGATCTAAACCCCAATTCCCACGCCTCATGTCTTGTCACTGGGAACATCCTGCAGCGTTTAGATGCAATCTCAGGGAAACTGAGGTTGCCTAAACTGAGAGAGATTAATTCAGTTGAATTGGAGGAATGGGCACTCAAAACAGAAATTGGGCTGAGTGGTTATGCACTGCACTGCTAAAAGGTCTACAGTTCAAACACCTTAGAACTCCACAGGAGACAAAGCCTGGCAATCTTCTCTGGTAAAGATGTTGTTGTTAAGTGCCGTCGAGTCGGTTCCAACCCATAGCAACCCTGAACAGGGTTTCCGAGGCTGTAAATCTTTACGGGAACAGAACAGCTCATCTTTCTTCAGCAGAGCAGCTGGTAGTTTTGAACTGCTGACCTTGCAGTTCTCAGCCCGATTCGTAACCACTACACTACCAGAACCTAGGAAATCCTATGGAGAATCCTACTTTGTCACATTGGGTTACTATGAGTCTGAATCAACTTGACAGCATACAGAAGCACAGAAAAATAAGCATCGGTTTACTACAAAGTTAAGTTTGCAGACTGGCATGCATACTGCTAAGCTGTATCTGTAGTAGATATTCTTACTTCAGATTAAACCAAGAAGGGAACAGCATGTGAAGTTTACAAATAGAAATCTAGAGGAAAAAAGAAACTCTTTAAAGACAAAATGTCCCTTTCAGCTTGGCCCCTGCTTTTAATGTGATCACGTTCGTTGCGGTCATCCTATTTGTTTTCATAGCCCATGTTTATTCTTGCTTGAACTTTCCTGGAGCTTACTCCTTCTGCTTGTACCCTTCAGAGTTGCCAATGATTTTAACTTTTGTCTTGGAATTGTTTATTTTGAAATGTTTAAGGTTGTGGTCAGCATAAATTTTTTTATTGAATCCTATGCAAAGATTAGCCATACTATTTTTTGCGACTCTTTTCTGTATCCTCCACATTCCACAAAGGCCCCTTTGTTCTCACATAATTTCAAGTTTTCCATATATTAAGTCAGGGAATGATTTAGGTAGCCATCCTAGATAAGGGGAAAACAAATTGAAAGGGTGCCCACCAAGCCAATTTTTTTTGGAAAAAATGTTGTCACTTGAACCACTTGGAGAAGACTGGGTGGTCCAACCAGACAGCTGTATCTTTGAGGTTTACTCATCAGGCGAGTGACTATAGGAATCAAGGATATAATTTCTTACTAAAGGCAGACAAAACCAGCTCCAGGAATCAGGGGTAAGTTGGAAAGGAAGATTAAGTGAAGCCAATTCCTCAAAGATTTTTCAATAAATAAGTGTGAATGTAAGTAAAACCGGACATGAGACTGATCAAGGTCAGCCTAATTTACAGCTAATATGGACCAGGGAAATGTTATACGATTCCATAAAAATGGTTAGAGAACTGGACATCAATGTCTAAATTCTCTCTTAGAAATTCACAACTATATTGACTTTTTAAAAGCTCTGAGAAAACCTGAAATAAATAAACTTTTAAACTTGCTTCAGGCATGATTTTCAAGATTTTTTAAAACAAAACACAATTCAGTTGCCTACTAACATCCTACGAAACAAGTTTCACTAGACATCAGTCTGGGAAGTGCTGATGAATAACTTTTGGTTTTTTCTTTCTACTTCTTTAATTTGGTAACTTACTAATGTTTGAATTCATTTTTCCTTCGTTGCCCCATATGTTTATTTTAATCTAGTTCCTAATGATTAAAAATTATTTTCAATGTCAAGTGTTGATCTTGATGTTATTTATTGGTACAATTGTGAGGATTTTTGTTTTCTGTACATTGAGGTACAATCCATACTGAAGGCTGTAGCCTTTGATCTTCATCAGTATTTCAAGTCCTCTTCTCTTCCAGCAAACAAGGTTGCAATATTTGAATATCAAAGGTTGTTAATGGGTCTTCCTTTAATCCTGATGCTATGTTTCTCTTCATATAATCCAGCTTCTCTGGTTATTTATTCAACATACAGAGTGAATAGTATGGTGAAAGGATACAATCCTGATGTATAACTTTCATAGGACTCCTGGTACAGTGCTATAGGATAAACACTGGACTGTGAACTGCAACATAGACAGTTCATATCCACCAGCTGCTCCTTGAAAACCCTATACATGGTCACTTTGAGTCTGAACCAACTTGATGGCACTTAACAACAACAACACTTATCCGTATTTTATTATGATCAACACAGTCAATGCCTTTTTTGAGTCAACAATGCACATGTAAACAACTTTCTGGTATTCTTTACTTTCATTCCAGATCTATCTGATGTCAGCAATGAAATCCCTAGCTCCATGTCCTCTTCTGTATTTGGCTTGAATTTCTAGCAACTCCCTGTTGATGGACTGCTGCAAATTTTGAATTATCTTCAGTAGAATTTTACTTGTATGTGAATCTTAATGATATTGTTCAATGATTTCTATATTCCATTCAACGTTCTTTGGAACGGGCATAAATCTGGATCTCTTCCAATAGACTCGCTGGATAGATGTCTTTCAAATTTCTTGGCATAGATAAATGAGCGCCTCCAACACTAAATCAGTTTTTGAAACATTTCAATTTGCATTCCATCCATTCCTGGAGCCTTGTTTTTCGCCAAAGCCTTCAGTGCATCTTGCACTTCTTTCTTCAATACCATCAGGCCTTGAAGATATGGAATCTATTGAAATGGTTGAGCATTGATTAATCCCTTTTGGTAAAGTGACTCTGACTCTCCATCTTCTTTTAATGCTTCCAGCAGAGTAACCCATGGTGCACAGGTTTCAGTAGAGCTTCCAGACTAGGAAGACGGAGAGGCAGACCACTTCTGAATGGCTAGCCATTGCAAACTTTATAAATAGCAGTGGAGCATTGTCTGATATGGCTCCATAAGATGAGCTCCTCAGGTTGGAAGGTACTCAAAATATGATTGGGGAAGAGCTGCCTCCTCAAGTTGATCTTAGTGGCATAGATGGGCAAAGTATTCTGGACCTTCATTTGCTGATGAGGTACAACTCAAAATGGGAAGAAACAGCTAAAAACATTCATTAATAATTATAATGTGGAATGTACAAAGTATGAATCTAGGAAAATTTGAAGTTGTCAAAAATGAAATGGAAAATATAAAGATTGATCTCCTAGTGAGCTGAAACAGGCAGATAATGGACATTTTGAATCAGACAATCATCTAGTTTACTCTGCTAGGAATATCAAATTGAAGAGGAATGGTGTTGCATTCACCATCATAAAGAATATTTGAAGTTCAGTGCTGTGATAGAATAATAGCCATATGCCTACAAGGAAGACCAGTTAATACCACTATTATTCAAATTTATGCACCAACCATTAAATCCAATGATGATGAAAATGAAGAATTCCACCAAATTCTTCAGTCTGAAATTAATTAAGCATTCAATCAAGATGCATTGATAATACTGGTAATCGAAATGTGAAAGCTGGAAACAAAGTGGAAGGATCAGTAGTTGGGAATATGGCATTAGTGATAGAAACGACCCTGGAGACTGCATGATAGAATTTTGCAATATCTATGACTCTTTCATTGCCAATACCTTTTTTCAACAACATAAACAGTTACTATACATGTGGATCTGTGTTGGAAGAAGTGCAGTTAGAGTCTTTGCTCCTTGGAGGCCAAGATGGCCAAACTTTGTCTCTCATACTTCGGACATATTGTCAGGAGGGACCAGTCACTGGAGAAGGATATCATGTTTGGTAAGGTGGAGGGTCAGAGAAAAAGAGGAAGACCCCCAGAGAGATGGATTGGCCAAGTGGCAGCATCAATGGGCTCAAGCATGGCACCAATAGTGAGGTTGGCCCAGGATTGGGCAGTGTTTCGTTCTGCTGTGCCTAAGGTGGCTATGAGTCAGCACCGACTTGATGGCATCTAACAACAACAACAAATACACATGGATCTCACCAGATGAAATATACAGGAATTCAATTGAGTACATCTGTGGGAAGAGACAAGGGGGAAACTGAATATCATCAGTCAGCGCAAGACTAGGGGCCAACTGTGGAACAAGTTCACGCTAAAGCTAAAGAAAATTAAAACAAGTCCATAGGAGCCAAAATATGAACTTGGGTAAATACTCTCTGAATTCAGAGACCATCTCAAGAACAGATTTGATGCCTTAGATGCTAGTGACTAAAGATGTGAGCTGATGTGGGGTGACATTTAGAACGTCATATAAGAAAACAAAAGGTCATTCAAAAGACAGAAAAGAAAAGTCATAATGGATGTCAGAAGAGACTTTGAAACTTTTTCTTGAGCATATAGAAGCTAAATTGACTGGAAGAAATAAGGAAGTAAAAGAACTGAACAGAAAATTTCAAGATGACAGAGTAAAGTATTATAATGAAAAGTGCAAATACCTGACATCAGGAAACCAAAAGGGAAATACATATTCAGCACTTCTCAAGTTGAAAGAACTGAAGAAATAATGAAAGCCTTAGATTGCAGAAAAATGATTGGCAAAATGGGGTAACACAAATATATTTGCTTTGAGAAGCAATCAAGAACATTCATCTAATAAAAATATTAAATATTCATTTTACTGGACCTACCAGAGTATTTGAGGAGTCCAGGTATGGCGCTGTGGGCTAATGTGCTGGACTGCAAAGTTGTATGAACCACAAGGTCGGTGGTTCAAGCTCACCAATCAATCCTTGGAAACCCTATACAGGGTTGCTATGGGTCGGAATCTGACTCAACGGCACTTAACACCACCACCAGAGTATTCACACTTAGAAACTAAGAATGTACCTGACTCATAGTAAGAACTCAAAAGATGTTTACTGAATTAAACTGTTTCATATATTGATTTTAGCCTAGGCTTCTTATTAGAACTGTTTTTACATAAAAGACATAAGGATTGAATTTTTAAATACTAAATATAAATTTTTGTTTGCTTGTTTGTTTTACAAAAGCAACTTCCTGAGAGTAAAGAGATAGAATGCCTAAGTTTCAGCATCAGACAAACCAGTTTTTATTCTGACTGTGGTGCTCACTAGCCCTGTGAATTTGGTCATGTCTGAGCATGTCTCTTCATGTATAAAACTGGGATAATAATAGTGTTTATCTCATAAGACTGTCATGAGGATTACACGTCATAATGCAAGTAAAGTCTTTAGCGCAATGCCTGACAGAGGCTAAAAAATTAACAGCTATCAGTAGAATCCTAGCAAACAAAGAATGCTATAGAAGTAACATGAAGGAAAAACGGAGAGTGTAAAGGCATAGTATAATGAGATGATTCCGTTTGCAGAAATTGATATGCTTCTAAGATTAGGCAAGGAAGAGCTACTACAGTGATGCTGAGAAGTACCTGTGGAGAGACATATGTGCCAAACCTAAATTTAACTGATGATTAGATTCTATGTGACACATTAGTTGAGTGCCTACTCTATACAAATAGGACTTCTGGTGTGGTGCTATTGGATCAGCACTGGATTATGAGTCTCAAGGTTGTCAGTTCAAACCCACCAGCTAGCTGTTCCTCGGAAACCCTATACAGGGTCACTATGAGTCAGAATCGACTTGATAGCACTTAACAACAACAATTCTACAAAGCACTGTTCTAGGTACTCAGGAATAACAGCTAGCAAAGCAATGTTTTAATTCTAGTAAGGGAGAAAAATGATACACAAGTAAAGAAGTAAATATATATATATATATAATTTCTTACAGTAGTAAGAGCTATCTAGAAATGAAAACAAGATGAAGGGATGGTGGTGATATTTTAGGCAGGGAGGTCAGAGCACAGGCCTGAATGATGATAAGATGCAAGTCATGTGAAATCTGGCGGAAGAGCATCCCAGACAGAGAAAACAGGTGTAAGAGCTCAACATGCTCCAGATGTAAAGGCCAGTGTGCCTGGAATGAAGGGACAGAGGCAGGACAGCTAAGGCACTGGGGGCTTGGTAAGCCCTAGGAGGAAATTTCAAAGTGCAGTGAGAGGCTAATGGAAGGTTCTTCCTCCATCTGTTTGCCACTTCCATTATGCTCCTGTCCCTCTGTCCAGGAGAATATTGTGGTCTGGTTTATATTTCAAAAATACCATTCTGGCAGGTGTTTGAAAATAGACTGTTTGTGGGGGCAAAGGGAAGGAGAACCAAAGAGACCAGTTATAAGGTTCTTGCATGGATCAGGAAATAAACGATGGTATTTTAGATTAAGATAGTAATTGATAGCAATACTGATGCATGGTTGAATTAGGAATATATTATATTTTGAAAGTAAAGCCAATAGGATTTGGATGTAGGGTGTGAGCTAAGGAAGGAAGCCAGGTTTGGTTCCTGCACAGGCCACATTCACTTGGAATCTCACCTGAATGGAAACAAAGTGCTGCAAATGGGTTTTAAAACCTGAAAATCAAACAGGATGAAAATGTGAATGATGACTGTGTTAAACCATAAAAACTGTTCAAACGAACAGTAAAATTATCGTGAAATGAACGGTAATACCAAACTCCTCAGTAGAATGAAGCTATTTTAGCCTACCTAAAAAAGATTAAAGCACAAACTTGCATCTGATTTTAAAACCTACATACAAAACAGGGTTCTCAAGTTAATAATACTAACAGTTGGGGTTTTTTCTCTCAAAATGAAGTCACCTGACCACAGTCTGACAGGTTTTGATTCTGGTGACTACAAAAATTCCCTCTGGATATATGTTTGCCACCCGGAGAAAAGATGAGGCTGTCTGCTCCAGTGAAGATTTACTGTCTAGGAAACATTATATAAAGTCACTCTGAGTCAGAATTTGATGGCATTGGGTTTGGCTTTTTGGTTTCAAGGAGCTCTGATTGTGCAGTGGGTTAAGCATTGGGAAGCTAACTTCAAGGTCAGTGGTTCTACCTCACCTGCTGCTCTGAGGAGAAAGATGAAGCTATTTGTGGCTAATCTTTCAGAAAGATTTATAGTCTCAGAAATCCTATGCAACAGTTATACTATGTCTTATAAGGTCACTATGAATTGGAATAGACTAGACAGGGAAGGAGCCTGGTGGTGGGTGCATTGATGCAAATACCGTGTGGGGGCCATGATGATTTCACTGACTTCATCCAGGGGAAAAGAATCAAACTCACAATCAACCAAGGCCAAGGCCTATGAAGTAGAGGTCAGACACGCCTCCACCCTGTTGTTGTTCGGTGCCAACAAGTAAGTACTGACTTACAACAACCTTATGCACAAGAGAGCAAAACACTGCCCAGTCCTGTGCCAATCTCATAACTATTGTTACGCTTTCACCCATTGCTGCTGCCACTGTAGCAATCCATCTTGTTGAGAGTCTCTCTTTTTTAGTGAACTTCCACGTTACCAAGCATGATATCCTTCTCCAGGGACTGGTCCCTCCTGATAATATGTATGAAGGATGAAATATGAAGTCTGGCCAATCTGGCTTCTAAAGAGTTTTCTGGCTGTACTTCTTCCGACACATGTTTGTTCTTCTGGCAGTCCATGGTACATTTAATATTGTCCTTCAATATCATACCTCAAATGCATCAATTCTTCCACAATCTTCCATATTCATTGTTCAACTTCAACATGCATATGAAGCTATTGAAAATACCATGGCTTGAGTCAGGTGCACCTTAGTCCTCAAACTGACATGTTTGCTCTTGAACACTAAAGATGTGTTGTGCAGGAAATTTGCATACTGCAATACTTCATTTAATTTAGTGACTGCTGCCGCCATGAGTGTCAATGGTTGATCCAAGCAAAATGAAGTCTCTCACAACTTCAATCTTTTCTCCATTTACATGGATGTTGTTTATTGGTCAAATAGGGAGGAGTTTTGCTTTCTTTACATTGACGTGCAACCCATTTCGAAGGCTGTGGTCTTTGATCGTCATTAGTTAAGTATTTTAACGCCTCTTCATTTTCAGCAAGCAAGATTGTATTATCTGCATATCACAGGTTGTTAATGAGTCTTCCTCCAAACCTGATGCCACATTTTTCTTCATATAATCGAGCTTCTCAAATTATTTGTTCAGCAGACAGATTGAATAAGTATTGTGAAAGAATACAACCCTGGAGCACACCTTTCCTGATTTTAAACCATTTTGATCATTTTAAACCTAATTTTAAATGTTCTTTGCACATTTCATGATAATATTTGAGTTGGTCTTCTCGAGCTGCCCTTTGAAATGTTCTCTTCAGCTATTTTACCTCCTCATTTTTTCCATTTTCTTTAGCATCTCTACACTGGAGAGCAACTTTCAGAGTCTCTTCTTACATCCATTTTGGGCTGTTTCTTCTTTCTTGTTTTAGCAACCTTTTGCTTTCTTCCTGTATAATGTTCTTGATGTCATCCTACAACTCTTCTGGTCTTTGGTCATTAGTGTCTCATGCATCATATATCTTCCTGATATGATCTCTAAATTCAGGTAGGATATGTTCAACATCATATTTTTACTCTCATGGGATTGTTTTAATTTTCTCCAACTTCAACCTGAACTTGCATATTAGCAATTCATAGTCTGCTCCACAGTGTGCTCCTGGACTTGTTTTGGCTGATGATGTGGAGATTTTCCACTGTCTGTTTCCACAGATATTGTCAATTTGATTTCTGTGTTTTCCATCTGGTGAGGTCCACATGTATAGCTGTTTTTTACATTGTTATAAAAGGTATTGCAATGAAGAAGTCATTGGCCTTACAAGATTTTATCATGCAACCTTCAGCATCATTTCTATCACCAAGACCATGCTTTCCAACTACTGATCCTTCCCTTTTCATTCCATTCACCAGCAATTATCAATACATCTTGATTGCATGTTTGAGCAATTTCAGACTGAAGAAGTTGGTAGAATTCCTCAATTTCATCATCATTGGCTTTTATCATCAAATATTGGTACATACATTTGAATAATAGTTATGTTAACTTGTCTTCCGTGTAGGCATATTGATATTATCCTATCACAGAAAATATTCTACTTCAAGATAGATGTTACAATATTCTTTTTTTATGAATATAATGCCATTCTTATTCAATTTGTCATTCTGTCACAATAAATCAGTTCATTGATGCCTGAGATATCAATGCTTATGCATTTTGTTTCATTTTTTATAACCTCTGATTATCCTTGATTCATATTTTGTACATTCCATGTTCTTTTTATTAATGGATGTTTACAGCTATTTTTCCTCATTTTGAGTTGTGCCCTGCCATCAGATGAAGGTGCAGAAGGCTTTAGTACATTTGTGTCAGCATAGCCAAGTTTATCTTGAGGAGACAGCTCTTCCCCAGTCATATTTCGAGTGTCTTCCAACTTGAGGGGCTCATCTTCTGGCACTATATCTGACGATCTTCTGGTGCTCTTTATTATGTTTCAATATTCAATATTCTGGTGGTATCTGACAGTGTTCCGCTGCTATTCATAAGGTTTCCAGTGACTGTCTCTCCTTCTTCCTGGTCTGTTTTAGTCTGGAAGCCCAGCTGAAACCTACCCACCATGGGTGACCTTGGTGGTATTTAAATTACCAGTGGCAAATCTTCCAGAATCACAGTAACAAGCCACCACAGTATGACAAACTGACAGACAAGGGGTGGGTCTCCACCCTACAACTTTCTTTACCCTATTCTGACACCAACCACCCTTACCACAGCACTCTCTGCTTCAGATTTGGATTCAACAATCCATTGCAATGGCCACACAGAACTCATAACAATACTCATGATTATGAGGTTTATTAGGGAAGTGAACAATGCAGGATCAAGCCCAACTCAGGACACACCAGTTCTCCAGTCAGGAATGCCTCTTGTCTGCCATATTGCAGGCACTCCTCACTCTTGCCTTTGACCTCTTAGCCATGCGGTCCCTTGGTCTCTGCCCTGCCCTGGCAAGTGTTACAAAGTTCCTTTTAGACAGTCTGTGAATGCCCAAAGGGCACATTCTGCCTGTATACAACCAGCTCTACTCAGTCCACGGACCTAGAGCCTGAAACTGCTCTGTCACTCCATGCTAACCACCTCTGCTATCACCTGTGCTATCACTGCAGTTCTAGGTAGGGATCTCATGCCCTAAAGTTTCCATTAGTTTCTTAGGCGGAAATATTTATGGGAGCAGATGGTCAGGTGTTTTCTCCCTCTGAAGCGCTGGTACTTTAAAACCTCTGACCTTTTGATAAACAGCTGAGTGCTTAACCAGTGCACCACCAGTGCTCCTCTGTACGAGGTAACCCCTTCTTTTATTTGATGCTCAACTCCCCCAGGGATCTCCCACAGTATTCCATTAGAGATGCATCCCAGGAGATAGTATGTAATTTTCCTGGGACTCATCAAAACATACTTTTGTTCTATCCCATCCTCTAAAATAATTTCTGTTCGTGAGCTGACAATGTGTGGGAAAGGGTCAGGAAGTTAAAACTTTATCCCTGTAATATAATGTAATGTTTTTAACTAAATAAAGTGTTATTTAATTTTGAATAAGAGTATAAATGTGAAATTTTTAGAGAAAGCTAGTGAAAAAAATATAGAGATCTCTTCATGCCAGGCAATCCTGCTAAGTCCACATTATATTGCCCCTCCTTCCAAGTTAAAGCCTTAGGTTCCCAATTCCCACACCCTGCTTCACGTGCACCCCTTCAGGGAGGAGCCCTGGTGTCCTGATCTGCTGACTAGAGAAAACAATGGAGGGTGAGCTGGCCAGGGGCCAAGGCCTAAGCGAAAACAGTGTCTCTAGGTAAGGTGCAAAAGAAACTTAAATTCAGGCTTCCATTACATGCAGAAGAGGCAGAGTCAAAGTTTATTTCCTGGCATAATAACCCAGGAGACAGTCATTAAATTACTTACCTATCCAACTTCACTTTTATGCCCAGATCTCAAGCAAAAACAACACAGCAAAGTGCAGGTGCTGACAGGCAGCAGTTACCAAATTACAAAGTGTGCAGAAAGTGTGTGCAGGCCCAGTTGGCCAGCATTCAGGCTTGCCTTGGAAGGAATGGATCCACGTGCTCTTCTGTCCAGGTAGATAATAGTACTACTGTTTTCTATGGAGTTCTGGTATGACACTGTGGATAATAACAGGACTGCAAAGTCAGTTTGAACCACAAGGTTAGCAGTTCAAATGCACCAGCCGCTCCTTGGAAACCCTGTACAGGGTTGCTATCAGTCGGAACTGACTCCACAGCACTTAACAACAGCAACATGCCTCTCCTTAGCACTCCAATGGGGAGTACCATGACAAACATTGGACTGTGAAACCACAAGGTCAGCGATTCAAATCTACTAACAGCTCTTGGAGAGAAAGCTGGGGCTCTCTGCTCCCACAAAAGGGAACCTCATACAGCTATAATCCATCCTGGGGCAAATTCCTCTTCATGTGTCAACCTGTGAAACCTAGAACACAAGTGATCTGCTTGTGGTAGATTTTACAGGAAGCCATCCTGGTTGTGTGGTGGTGTGGCACTGAGGATCAGCACTGGACAGCAAACCACAAGGTCAGCAATTGAAACCCATCAGACACTCTTCAGAAACCCTATACAAGGTTGTTATGAGTCTGAACCATCTCCATGGTAATTAACAACAATAAACACTTCAGTGGAAGTGTTAGGCTTTATTTATTTAACTGTTTTTCTGGGGGGAACCCTAGCACATTTTAATACTAGAAATATTCCTGTTCAATAGCAAGCCCCTGTGTTGCTGGGGATTTTTTGTTTTTGTTTTTGTTTTAAATAAATGTTTTATTGTAAATTATGTGATAGTTTACATGGGGGACCATTAGTTTTACATTCGTTCTATCATATGTTTCATTGCTGTAATTACAATCCTATTCATGCATCGTCAACCGACCAAAGGGTATACCCTGCAAGCCTGTCCCTCCCTCCCCCAGTCATCAGCACACAGCCCCTCTCCCCCTCTGGATCTCAAGTCCCCAGTCACTCCGTCTCTCCACATCATCATTTCTGCCTCCATCTCAAGCATCACTGCCTCTCTGGGTAGGTCCCACTCTCTGCTCTTCTCCATTGATGGTCCCAGGGCCCTCCGCTCCTAGACTGGAAAGTTAATCACTCCCCTCCTTGCTGTAAAATGTTGGTGGGCTTTTTTTTTATAAATGAATAAATGGCTCATGCACTCAAGTGGTGGATTGTAAAAGGGTGTGCTCAGAGCCGGCAGTCAAGATGCAAAATGTTTTTTTTCATGAGGAGTTAATTTTTAAAATAAGATTGTTTTTGTGAGTGTGAGAAAAAATATTAAATTTGACTTCTTAGTCCCAAACCACGAGTTTTGTTTATTACTTCCTTTTATAAGAGTTCTACAAGCCAGGGAAATGTGCCAATGTCTCATTATTAAACAACTTCCCTTGATATAACATATTTGAAATCACTCTAAAAATTAAGTCTAATAATTAAGTTTTGATTTTCCTTCCCTGCTACCTCTCCTACCCTATCCTGCCCTACATCTCCATCTTGACAGGTATACATTAGCATTATGGGTTTCTTAAAAAGCTCGGTGTGTAGTCAGCTGTCCTTTCAGGAGAGTGGACACAGAGGGTTTTAGATAGCATTGTCTGTGGCCCCTATCCTGGGCTCATCCTACTGTACTAACAGAATTGCCTCTGGTCAGTGTCCTCCGTTAGAGCATTGTGAGTCATTTGGTAGAGGCAGGAGTTGTCTTGCTTACTGTTGCATCCCTAGCACTTAGAACAGTGACAGACTATAGTGGACATACAGTAAATTATTGAATAAGCTGCTGTCTGTGGGATCTTTTACTCAAGCTTTCTGTGCTCCTTTGCCATCTCAGTTTTATCAGTATTCTGGATTGCTTAGCTGAACAAGGCCTGGGGTCAAGAGAGGATCTCCCTAAAGTGAAGAGCCACATTCAGCTAACTGCTTTCCCAGAGATGTTTCTAGTAGCAGTCTGCAGTGAATCAAAAAAACTAAGAGAGTTTTTTAAGTGGGAAAAACTGTGGGTCTGTGTTGGCTATAGAAATCTGTAGCTGGGCATAGAGTTTTCCTCTTTTGGTAGGTTCAGAAATTCTCACGACAGCAGGCTTTGTTGTTTCCCATAAAGGTAGAAATAGGGGTGCAGTCATTTGTTTGCACAGTGTTTACCATCTTGCTGTTGGCATTGAGAATAGTTAGTTCACATAAATTTCCAAAATGAACTATTTTTAAGAAATGTCCTCAGAAAACAATATTTGTGTCTGAGCAACTGAGAGAATTTCAGGGCAACTGAGAGAATCAAAAGAAACGAACAGATGGTAAGGAGGGATGTTTTCTCTAGGTGTTAGCATAGCATATCCAGCTACATCCACCAGTGGGAGTTATGTAGATGATACAACTTGCTTGCTGAAAGCGAATACTCACTGAAGAATTTACTGATGAAATTCAAACACCACAGCTTTCAATATGGATTGCACTTCAGTTTAAAGAAAACAAAAAATCCTTACAAATGGACCAATCAATAACATCATGATAAGTGGAAAAATGATTGAAGTTTTGGAAGACTTCACTTTGCTTGGATCCATAATCAATCATGGAAGCAGGAGTCAGGAAGTTAAAAGATACTGCATTAGGCAAATCTGCTGCACAAGACCTCTTTAAAGTGTTCAAGAGCAAAGATGTCCATTTGAGGACTAAGGTGCACCTGACCCAAGCCATGGTATGTTCAATCTCCTATATACATATGAAAGTTGGACAATAAGTAGGGAAGACAGTAGAATAATCAGTGCATTTGAATTATGGTGTTGGAGAATATTAAAAGTACCATGGACTTTCAAAAGAACAAACAAATCTAGATGTATTGGAAGAAGTATAGCCAGAATTCTCCTTAAAAGCAAGAATGGCAAGACTTTGTCTCTCATGCTTTGGACATGTTATCAGAAAGGACCAGTCCTTGGAGAAGGACATATTGCTCAGAAATGCAGAAGGTCCGAAAAAAAGAGGAAGACCCCAACAAGATAGACTGACAAAGTAGTAGCAACAATAGGCTCAAACATAACAATGTGAGGCTGGCACAGGAATGGTCAGTGTTTTGTTCTATTGTGCATAGGGTCGCTATGAGTCAGAACTAACTTGAGGGCAGCTAACAGTAATGACAGCATCCAGCATTAAGTACTAACTGCACCCTCATTGGATCTCACACTTCTATGAGTGTAACTTGTTTCTTAACACTCAGTTACTCAGAGAGATTTCATCCAAATCCCTTTTAAAGCTCACATTTTACAATTTAAATAACAGATCTTGGATATAGAAAGTCCTGAAAACTAGCAAGTGTCAGGTTCCATATGTTACAAATGTCAAAAGGAAATAGAATGATAGCCTCATTTACCTTTCATCATTTTGTGCCAAAAAAAAACAAATTCTATTGGCAAAAATAAATTGTATTCAATTTGGAATGTGTCAAGATTATACCATTTCCAACAGCATGGCAGATTTGATGTTCTAAATGACTTTTCAAAAAAAAAAGAATAACATATTGGATAAAAATCTTTTAAATTTCTGAATTAGGAAGAAGGTAAGAAATACTCAGATCTCCCCCAGTCAAAAAAAAAAGCAGGTAGCCTAAAATATAAACTAACTTTCATGGAAAACTTTGAACTCTCATGAACTCTATGGAAATGCAGTCAAAGATCAGCAAAGGGAAGTAATCTAATCTGGGCCCCCAATAGACTGCACCATGAGTGCGTGTGTGAAAGATAAATAAATCCTGGCTCACTGAAGGAGACAAGAAATACACTTACCTGTCTTATGGGGAAAAGTCTCTCCTGAGAATGCATACTCACAAGCTGACTTCCACAAAATTTTATAGCCTGAATTCATACTGCTTCTGTGATTTCTAAAGCAAAAAACTTAAGCAGAACATTTTATTCAAAATGGTAGTCCTCCCCTTATATGCATGGCAGAAGAAAATAAACTCCAGGCCTCAAAAGTCCCCATACATAGGACTTCCAGGACAAGATGGTAGAGTATGCAGACACACCCACCGAGTAGACCCCCTGCAACAAAGACTTGGAAGACCAAGTGAAGTAGATACAGATGGTGATCGTGGAACACTGAGCTTCAGAGGATAGGACACAGCGGTGGACTGAGTGCTGATTGGAAGAGGAAACTGAACAGGAGCAGCGAGAGAAAAGAGAAACAGGTGGGCTGTCAGCTGGCCAAGAAGCACAGCATGTGGCTGGATGTTGGTGGTAAGGGGGGTGCAGTTCTCCTTGGTTCCCCATGCTTTCCTAGTAGCTGAAGGGGTAGCCAGTGCCTGCCGTCACCTTCTAGTGGCCAGTGTTACCCCCTCCTATGCAGCCTCTGCTCTGCCTGGGTCTGGTGCCAGCCATACTACCCCCACATCTGGAGGCATGCGGACCTGCCTTGAACTACACTGCACAATGGACAGAAACTGCATTCACACTCTAGTCTCTATCACATCCACCAGGAGGCAGGTGGTGAGTACCTAAGAACACACCAACATACAGTCATCAATTAAATGTAAATACAAATAGTCTCAGTGAAAACATACAGTTTCAGCTTATATGAAGAAACAAGACAGAAGGTCCCAAACAACTGACCAAAACACAATCAGAAAATATAGTACCAAAATGGCATCAGAACTACTTGATAAGGAATTTAAAAGAATGATACTTAGGTTTCTTCATTGGATTGAAAGAATGATTGAGAAATCTGAAGATTAAATCAAGAAAAACACAGACAAAAGTTCAGCAGAATTAAGGAAAACACTCTAAGAGCAAATTAACAAAATAAATTTTAAAATTGGAAACTACACAAAAAGAGCAATTAGAAAGTCAAGAGATTAATTCTAAGACTTCCTAAATAGATAAAACATTGAAAGGGCAAAGAAATAGAATTAAAATAATGGAAGGCTGAATTAGTAAACATGAAGACAAATCTCTCAAGATTCATCTGCTACAGGAGTCCTGGTGTGGTGCTTTGGGTTAATGCACTGGACTACAATGTCAGTTTGAACTGCAATGTCGGTGGTTCAAGCTCACCAGCTGCTGCTTCCAAACCCTATACAGGATCTCTATGAGTTGGATGTTGGATCTGACTCAAAACCACTTAAGAACAACAGAGGAACAATAAAAAAACAACAACAACAACAACCAAAAAAAAAAAAAAAGAAAGCCTAACATTTATATGGCACACTATCAAGAGGAATAAATTATATGTGATTGGAATTCCAGAACAGAAGGAGACAAATATATATCTATATACAGGGTCGCTATGATTCAGAACCAACTCAACAGCACTTAACAACAACAATATATACATATATGGAGCCCTGGTATGGTACTATAGGATAAGCACTGGACTGAAAGGTCGCTTTGAACTGCAAGGTTGGTAATTCACACACTCACCAGCTGCTCCTCAGAAACCCTGCACAGGGTTGCTATGAGTTGGAATCAACCTGACAGCACTTAACAAAAACAACAACACAAATGCATACACACACACAAGGGTGAGTCAAAAGTTAACCACTCTAGTTATATTAAAACGGCAGTCCTCGTCCAAAGCTGATGAAGACATTGAGCATGCATGTGAAAGGATTCTGTCAAATAGGCCATTAACAGTGGATTATATAGCAAATCAATCATGGTTCTGCCTATGAAATAATCCATGACAGACTTGGGTTTCAAAAAGTTTGTGCAATATGGGTACCAAAACAACTCACGGAAAGTATAAACAAGCATTTGGACATCTGCAAAGACAATTTGGACCTATACTCAAAGGAAGATAAAAGTTTCTTAAAAAAAACAAAAACCATTACTGGTAACAAGACTTGGATTCATAACTATGAGTAAACAACAGAGTATAAAATGGAAAGATCCTCTACTGCCGACCAAGAAAAAGTTCAAAAGTCAACCATCAGCTGGAAAATTGATACCTACAGTTTTCTGGAATTCTTAAGGGTCAGTATTGGAATGCGATCAAGACAAAGGTTCAACAATCAACAGTGTTCATTAGAGTGAGATGTTCACTGAGGAGCTGAAGCCTAAACTTCAGATTAAACACAAAGGACTGCTATCCAAGCGCATTGTGATCTTGCATGACAATGTCTGTCCACACACCTCTACCCACACTGTTTACACTCTGCAAAAACGTCATTTTGAGGTGTTAAGGCATCCCTCCCTAGTCATGACCTTAATCCATCAGACTTTCACTTGTTTGGTCCCTTGAAATCTTCAAGGACGAAGATTCACCTCTGATGAAGAAGTGAAAACAGTGTACATTCATCGCTCGCAGCTCAGCCTAAAACAGTTTTTGATAAGGGAATATGAAAAACTTGTTGACAGATGGAAAAAGTGTATTGGAAAACAAGGAGACTGTGTCAAAAAGTGATGTATTTTCTTTTCTAAAACTTGATTAAAATAGATTCTATAACCACAGCATGAAAAATTTTTAACTCACCCTCAAGTATGTATGTGTGTGTGTGTGTGTGTGTGTGTATGGTGCGGTGCTGTAGGATAAACAGTGGACCGCAAGGTTGGTTTGTACTGCAAGGTCAGCAGCTTCACTATGAGTCAAAACCTACTCGAAGATACTTAACAACAACAGTATATATATGGAGTCCTGGTGTGGGGCTGTAGGATAAGTACTGGCCCACAAGGTCAGTTTGAACCATAAGTTCAGTGGTTCAAACTCACTAGCTGTTCCTGGAAAATCTTAAACACATATGTATATATATATGCATGTGTATATATACATATGTTGTTGTTAAGTGTCAGAGTCATTTCTGACTCATAGAGAACTCTGTATATGGTTTCCAAGGAGTGGCTAGTGAGTTTGAATCACCGACCTCATCTTTCTCCAAAGAGCGACTGGTGGATTCAAAATGCTGACCTTGCAGTAAGCAACCCAACTCATAACCCACAGCATTACCAGGGCTCTTCATATACCCAGCAAAATTGTCCCTCAAATGTTGTTGTTGTTGGGTGCCATCGAGTTGGTTCTGACTCATAGTGACTCCGTGTACAACAGAACAAAACACCACCCAGTCCTGTACCATCATCATAGTCGCTGCTACACTTGAGCCCATTGTTGCTACTCCTGTGCCAAGCCATCTCATTGAGGGTCTCCCTCTTTTTCATTGTCTCTCTACTTTACCAAGTGTGATGTCTTTCTCCAGGGACTGGTCCCTCCTGAAAATATGTTTGAAGTTTGAGAGATAAAGTCTGCCCATCTTGACTTCCAAGGAGCACTCTCGCTGCACTTCTTCCAACATAAATCTGTTGGTTCTTTTGGCAGCCCATGGCACTTTCAAAATTCTCCTTCAACACCATAACTCAAATGCATCAATTCTTCTACAGTCTTCTTTGGTCATTGTCCAACTTTCACATGCAAATGAGGTTATTGAAAATACCATGACTCCAGTAAGGCACACTTTATTCCTCTAACAAACTTTGAAGAGGTGTTGTGCAGTAGATTTGCCTAATGTAATATGTCACTTGATTTCTTTTTTTTTTTTTTCCCCCGTTTATTTTGGTCACCAAGCAGTCCTAGTCTTTCACAAAGGCCTGTAGACTTACTCCCTACTACCCCCCTGGGGGGTAAAAATGAAAGATTTCCCTCTAGGCTGGCCCCAGGGACTTGCAGCCTCCTGGAGACTGAAACCACCTCAGAGACTATTACCTACCTTTCCAAGGATGGAAAATTTATTCAGATGTTTCAGAATTCATATATGCCAGAATAGGATAGTTAAGAATTAAAAGGTAAAACTCTTACACTCTTCCTGCCCAAGCAGATTCCAGACCTTGAATTCACTGTCATTAACATTTCTGCTAAACAGAGGCTGCTAGGCACTAATCAATCACACAGGTATCATAAAACACACAACTTTTCCTTTAAAAGCTGCCTTTTTTCTCTCTGGCTACATTGGTGATTCTCCAGTTAGTTCAATATTTTAAAAGCTGCAGCAGCATGCAAAATAATTTCA
>NW_006408616.1:8031730-8033547 GCF_000296735.1 Chrysochloris asiatica
TCTTTGTTCCCGCCATCTACTGGACCAAGGCTGGAGTTCCCATTTTGGCCGTTTGTGACACTCACCCCATCAACTTTGTTTTCATCTTTTCTTGCTGGTCCTTCTTCAGATGCTTGAGTTGGAGCTACCTTACCCCCAACACTTGTGGGGGACTGCTGCTCTGTGTCTGAGCTGTGAGATGGAGCAGGAGGATGAGAACTTCCTCACCCAAGCGTTCTCCTTTGGTGGAGGAACTGGCATTACCTTCAGAGGCTGGTCAGGTTTGGGAGGCTTAGAGGTTGGAGAGTGGCAATCTTCCTCCTTACTGAGAGGTTTCATTTTCCAGAGACTTTTTGCGCTCTCTCCTTCGTGTATTTCTGCCAGATGTGGCTGAGGTCCCAGTCTGCGATGACTCACTCCCTGTCCTCGACCTTTCCCGTTCCTGAGTTTCTTCACTTCGCCATCTTGGGTGTCTTTCCCGAGGCCGCCGTTCTAGTTTTGGCTCATCCAGCTGACGTTGTAATTTCTCCTGTTCCTTCTGTAGCCGCTCTTCTACTTCTCGTTCTCTAGCAGCTGTGTCAACAGGCCTTGTTCCTCCAAAGATAGAAGCCGCTAGACTGGACTGGGAGGTGCTAGCAGAGGAATCATCTTCCTTAGGAGCACTCCGAGGCTTTAGATTCAGTTTGGGTCTTTGGGGGGGACCTCTGTCATCTCGCCTATAGTCATCCCTAGAGTAATCATCCCTGGAGCCCCATGACCGATCATCCCGTCTGTCGTATCGGTCTTCATAGCGGTCCCCACCTCCTCTGTAGTCATCATCCCTTCGGTACCCACTACCAAACGCTCTTCTGCCACTGCCGACTCTGGAGTCATAGCCTCTGTCATAGTCTCTGCTGTCTCGGTCATCGTATCGATCCCAGCCCCCATAGTGATCCAGATCCCGGCGGGGGCCATCACGGTACCCATCACGATACCGGTCTGAATCTTAACGATCTCGATATTTGTCTCCAAAGCTATCATCACCTTGTCTAGGTGGGTAGTCATCAAAGCTGTCTGTGGCAGGACGGGCCCTCCAATCTGTATCTGTTCGTCAGAATCACGATTTCTATCTTGGCCAAAAGAACAATCATCCCTGTCTTTATCCTGTGCTTGGTCAGCAACATCCACTCGAATTCTCCTGTTACCTAGAGACTCTTCATTGAGGCTCAGGGTACTGAGCAGAGAATCCAAGTCCTCAAACTCAGCATAACCAAAACCTTTTAATCTATCTGGATTGCTGGGTTCACGTGGTAAACGCACTGCACTAATATTTAATCCTCAAGAATTCCTTAATGGAGTCTTCTGTCACATCATAGGGCAGATTCCCTAGAAAAGCAGTGTAGGGTGGAGATTTGGGGAGATGGCTCCGGTTGATACTGGGTTCCTGAGCAGCCCGTGGAGCAGTGGGCAGTATAGAACGGTCAATTGGAGGTGCTCTATACATTTCATCATCATTACTGTGCCAAGTGGTTGAAACATCTCCTTCCAGGTCGTCTGTTTCATCAGCCCAGCTGACTGGTTTGGGGACATAGGTGCTTCCTCCTCCAGTACCCCCATCCTCAGCCAGGAAGTCTGTCAGGGAGATAGTCTTTCCCTTCTTATTCTTCTTTTTTGCTGAGGCCACCATGTTGGGAGAGGGAGAGAGAGCGCAAAGGGTCACTTGATTTCTTAACTGCTGCTTTAATAAGTGTTGATGGTGGATTAAAGCAAAATGAAGTCTTTGACAACTTTAATCTTCTCCATTTGTCATGATGTTATTTATTAGTCCAACGGTGAGGATTTTTCTTTTCTATTCATTG
>NW_006408616.1:8034724-8040723 GCF_000296735.1 Chrysochloris asiatica
TTATAGAACTTACAGGTGAAAAGGAAATCAAGTAGACTTCCAGAAAAATAAATAAACAAAAACGATCCTAACTGTAATACTGAAAATGGATCAATCCTTACTCCTAGCCCTAGTTCAATCCCTAACCCTAACAATAACCCTGGTCCTTGGTTTCCACACTCCTCCGGTGACCCGAGGCAAAGCTGGCTCCCACCCTCCTACACCCCTAGAGAAGCTCCCGCTCTCCTGGCAGTCAGAACTGCATAGAGGTGAGCACTGCGGTTGTGGGGCCCACTAAAGGAGTAGAGAGCTATCCCTATTGGCCTGATTGAGGTGGGCCCTGCTCCAGATTTCCAGAGTTTGCCCTGGCCAGCCTGGGCTAGCTTCACTAGGAGAAGCACCAGAACAGATACATGGAGAAGATAAAAAACAAACTGGAGATCTTGAACTTTTGCAGGTGACTTTGAAGGCAAGAAGGCAGTAGGCAACACAGGGGCATGCCACTTATTGGTGGAGAGAAAGGGGTGAAATTGATTTTGTTTTGTTTTCTTGTATCCTACATTACCCTGGTGAGCAGAGGTGTGGCCAGCCCCTATCGTGTACACTCCCAGGAAAGCTCCTCCTCTCTGGCTGTGGAAATCACATCAAAGTGTGTGGAGAGCTAGCAGCACCAACCTTGGCACCTGGAATCAAGTGTGGCCTGTTGCAGATTGCACAGCCTGTTCTTACCAGTCCTGGACTACAAAGATCTCCCACCCTTGGCTCTCCTCTTGGATGGAAATACCCTGATTCCCCAGCTGTTTGGAGTCTGCATGAACTACTTCTAGATTAGGTGCTCAGAATACACATCACCTATCCCTACAGGAACTCCATCTAGGGTTAAGTGTTACTGTCTCATCCTTTACTTACTCATGACAGGAGGTCTGACAGGAAATCCTAGTATTTTCTCCTCTCTGAGTGTGGCACCTACCCTCTTTTATTATCCTTTCTATTGTTCTTCTTTGTTTATTCTTTCTCCATCGCCTTTCTGTCTTTTGCTTTCTGAACTTTCTATCTCTCCTTTCATTATAATTCATTTGGGGTTTTTATGGGGTGGGGGTTGCTGCTTCTCTTTCACAACTGCTTTTGCATCTTTCTTTTGCCCTCCTCCTTTTTTTTTTTTTTTTCTTTTTTTAACAACTGTTTGGTTTCTTTCCCTTTTACTCATTTCTCTGCCGAATTTTGCTTAGGTCTTTATTTTTATTTTTCTTTCTTTTCTTTTTCTTATTATCTTATTTTCCTCTCCCTCTTTTTTCTCTTTAGTTTTTGTATTCTTTTCCTAGCTGTTGCCAGATATTTTTTTCTTTACTAATTTCTTTTTTCACTGTTTTTTGATGGTTTGTGTTAGTATTCTTCCTTTCCTGTGTGTGTATTTTCTCTTCTTGCCTCTCCTGGCAGAAGACAGGAAACACCTCCATATAGCTCAGTCACAACCACAATCTACGGCCCCACCCATTGGGCAGGAGCCAATACCAGCTGCTATATACCAGATCAATGACAGCAACCAATATCAGACAAATCCATCCTGAGGATTTGTATGAACAGTGAACAGAGAACAGTGCACAAGTTCATCTCCTGATCACACCCCACAGGAGGCAGCTGGTGAGTGCCTAAGAATACACCAACATATACTATCATCAACTTAATATAATTACAACAACACAACAATGTCTCAAAATCAGCAGGCAATTTCTGTCCATGCAAAGAAATGACAGAGTACCTCAACCCAGTGACCAAAAGGCAAAGCTAGAAAACATTTTTTTATGAAAACAAGACATTGAAACTCCTGAAAAAGAAAAAAGAGAATGATATTTAGGTACCCCTAAATTATTGACAGGAAAGCTAAGGAAAACAAAAAAAGAATTCAGGAAAGCACCACAGGAATGATTAAACAAAATGGATAAAGGATTGTAGACAATACAAAACCTGTAAATACAAATACCAAAGATTAATACTAAGACTTCAGAAATGGACAATACATTGAAAAGAGTAGATTTGAATCAATGGGAGTCTGAATTAGTAAGCTTGAAGAAAAAGCTCTTTATACTAGTAAGCTAGAAGAACAATCAGATAAAAAGAATGAAAACATCTGAAGAAAGTCTAAGATTCATGTGGGACCACATGAAGAGGAATAACTTATGGGTGATTGGAATTCCAGAAAAAAATAGACAAAGAAAAGCACAAAAAAGATAGTTGAAGAGTTACTGGTAGAAAATTTCCCTAACATCTTGAAAGACGAGAAGATAAACATTCAATAAACTGAACAAATCCCAAACAGGATAGACCCCAAAAGAAAATCACCAAGACATATTATAAACAAACTTTCCAAAAACAGAGACAAGGAAAGACTCTGAAAGCAGTTAGGGAAAAAATGAAAAGTAACCTATCAAGTAGAATCAGTAAGATTAAGCCCTTGGTTCTCAGTAGAAACCATGCAAGCAAGAATGTAATGGAGAAACATATACAAAATTCTGAAAGAAAAAAATTTTCAATGAAGAATAATATACACAGCAAAACCATCCTATAAATACCACCGTGAAATTACAACATTTCCAAATAAACAGAAATTGAAAGAACATGCAAAAAACAGGCCAACTTTACAAAAAATGCTGAAAGGAGTCCTTTGGACTAGTAGCAAGAGCAGACAGCAACCAGAGATTGACATACATGGCCACAATATGCAGAATTTAAAGTAGCTATAGAGTCTTGGTATGGTGCTGTGGGTTAATGCACTGGAGCTGGACTGCAAGTCATTATGAACTGTAAGGTTCAAGCCCACCAACTGCTCCTCAGAAACACCATACAGGGTTGCTATGGTCGGAACCAACTCAACAGCACTTAACAACAGCAACACAACTGCAAGCACAACTATGAATGTGATGCATATACAGTGGGCAAAATGATGAACAGTTCTCAGACACTATCAAACATCTTAAGGCCTGGGTGCTCAGGACATTGTCAGTTAGCACAACATAGTCCACAAAGACAATGTTCTACATCTTACTTTGCTGAATACCATCTGAGATCTTAAAAGCTCATGAGCTGCTGTCTAAAGGGCAGCCAATGGCCTCTCCATGTGCAGAAGAAAGAAGAGTGATGAGAATAGAAGAGGTTTGGAATCAACTAGTCCAACTGACTAATGTAACACATGAACATCAGTCTCTACAACTCTGAGTCCAGAAGAACTGGATACCACTACCAACTGCTCTAAAAGGGATCACATTGGAAGGTCCTGGATAGAGCAACAGAATATGTGAAACAAAACTCAAAATTGTTTTTTAAAAAGACCAGTTTTACTGGTCAGAAAGAGACTGGAGGAACCTAAGAGTATGGCCCTCAAGCACCCTTCAGGTCTGGAAGAGAACTCACTCTTGTGGCCCAACTTTCAGTCAAATAGTAGATAGGTATACAGGGGGGACACCAACACTAAAGGTATGCTCACTATGAATGATGGGATTGTCAATCACTCAAAACTAAAGAGCAACATGTATCTAAAGACAAAGTTAAGAAGAAATGGGAAAGTGATTTGAATTCAAATCGAAACCACCAGGAGAAATCAAGATAACTGTTTTTGCGTTAAATGAAACAAAGTGTATAATTTGTTGAATGTAAAACCGATAATCTTGTCTGAAAATCTTCACTTAATTCACAATAAGAAGTTTTTCAAAAAAAAAAAACAAGTAACCTAGCTATTTAAAACTATATACTCCTAAATACAAGAAAAACAGAAAGACTGAAAATCAAAAGGGAATAAAACCCCTGATAATTAATGAAATAAATACTTCAACGTGTTTTATCTGCAATTCATAGTTTCAAGTCAGTGGCCCCAATGTTATTAAGTGCCACCAAGTCCGTTCTGGCTCATAGTGACCCTGTATGGGGTTTCTGAGAAGTGACTGGTGAGCTTGAACCGTCACCCTTGCAGTTCAAACTGACTTTGCAGTTCAGCACACTAACCCACAGTGTCACACCAGGACTCCCAATAATCACTGTAAATAAGTGGCCCCAATAGTCACTGTAAATAAGTGGCCCCAATAGTCACTGTAAATAAGCAGTTACTAAGTAAACTATGGTCTGCAATGCATGTAGCTACATGCTGCTGGAGTTCTAAGGAAAGCCAAAAGTCAGAACGAACTCCAAGGCATTTAACAATTTTTGTAAGCTCAAAACTTAATGAGTTTTTAACCAGCCTAGTTTTCAGATCTTGTGTAGTTCTTTCTGTAAAGTATCATAAATCAAGAATTTGAACCCATGAAACAGTCTCCATTTTCATGTCTTCAATCATCCTGGCTCACCACAAGAAAACACAGACTAACCCCTGGTAAAGCCTGGTTTAATTGAATTCTGATTGGTACAACTTGTTGCAGGGAATAGTTAGACCTTATAAATTCCTACATGTATAAATAGACAATAGCTTTCTAGCAGGCTGAAACACATTTCTCAAGCTATTAAGGAAACTTGTCTCTAGAAGCACTTTAACAATGGCTATTATGAAAGAGAATTTAAAGTGTTCAGTCTGTTCAAACCTCTGGAGCCATTGAATTGCTTTCCTCTCGAGAGCCAAGTAAGCAAGGGTAGTTACTTCTGTTAAGTCTCAGGATTACCACAGGGAGAATGATCCAACAGAATAGTGTTTTTGTTGCTGATTAGCACAAAATTATAAAATACTAGTACTGAAAGGGAGCTTGGTGAGTTTATAGCCTAATTCTCTCGATTTTAAAACCAAAAAAACTCCCATGACTATTGAGATAATTCTGCCTCAGAGAGACTCTATACTATAAGACAGAGTAGAACTAGCCCATAGGGTTTTCAATGCTGTAAATATTGAAAGAAGCAGACTGTCATCTTTTTCTCTTACAGAACAGTTGATGGGTTTCAACCAATGACCTTTTGATTTGCAGTTGATCATTTTAACCAATGTGCTATCAGGGATCCTTTTTCTATAACTTAACATCTACAAAATCTGACACCCAGAGAGAAAAAGTGATTTTCTCTAGGCATCTCAGCTAGTTACTTGCAAAAGGGTCTCCAGTGGAGAAAGCTTTCCGCTTACCTTCCAGTCATCCTTCTGTGGGTAAAACACTAGATGCCTAATAAGTGAGCCAATTAACTGTTGGCTGAAAGAGGCTTTCTGGTTTCAGGACTCACTCACCACAACGAGGGATCCTAGTTTTCTTGGGTCTTTAATTCCAATATGCTACAGAACACCAAATAGCAGTCTGTCCCAATCCACATTTACTTCTGGAGATGCAAAGGCATTCTCTCCTAACACTACCATTCTAATCCACAGGGAGTTCAAACACCAGACTTGACAGATGTGGGAAACCTGTGGTGGGGACAGGCATTCTGATAGTATCTGTACTAATTTCCACAAGGCAGCTTCAAACACGCTGCTTAATACTTAGTTACATATTTTCCATAGGAATCGTACTAGAAAAATGGTCATTCTATTTAGACAAGATGAAACTCATCCTTCGTGTCCAGAGAAATTTCCTAAAAAAAGTAGCTGTCAAGTCATTTCTGACTCATAGTGACTTGTGTGTCAGAGTAGAACTGTGTTCCAAAGACTGAATTTTCAATGACTAATTCTTATAAAAATAGGTCATCTGGCCTTTGTTCCAAGTTTCCTCTGGGACTACAAACTTCAAACTTTAGGTTGGCAGCCAAGAGCACTGACCATATGTACAACCAAGAAACCCATGAAGAAATATGTTATTGTTGTGTTGTGACGTGCCGTCGAGTCAATTCTGACCCATAGCGACCCTGTATAGGGTTTCCAAGGAGCAGCTGATGAGCTTGAACCACAGACCTTGGAGTTCAATCAACTTTGCAGTCTGATGCATTAGCCCACAGCGACATACCAGGACTCCATGAAGAAATATAAAAGGGTCTAAATTAGTCAACTAGAAAGATTAGATAAATTAAAAGCAGTTTCTCTCTGAGCATTTAATAATGGGGACATCTATCTGAATAAGAGACAG
>NW_006408616.1:8041399-8042232 GCF_000296735.1 Chrysochloris asiatica
AAGAAGGCTCAGGGATGGTCCCAGAACTCTTAACCACATATAAAGGAATATTTAGAAGGTTGGAAGACTTACAACTGGGGAGTTTGTGACAGAAGCAAGAAATCCATTGCTCCCTGGTTCAGGACACTCAGCTGCTCCAGGAGCCACCATTTTATGTGGGACCAAGCGGGTAAAGGATCAGAGCAGCCACGGACGCCTGACAGTGCCGCAGAGATAGAGGTGTGGACATTCTTTTTTGGGGGGGTATCTTTTCGTTGGTCCCTTGCTGTCTGTGTACCTCCATTCTGGTAACTACAGGGGTGCCTGAGCTAGTGGACACCCCAGCCCCAACCTCGGAGGGTTCTACTACACATGTGCATAGAGCTCCTCGAAATTTAAAGAGACAGTTTCCACTTAAAACCAAACGGCTGACAGATACTCAGCAGGGCTTGAATTTTCTTGTTTGCTTTTTTTAAGTTTTTATTGTGAATTATGGGATAGTTTACATGGAAGAACATTAACTTTGCATTCATCCTATTGTATATTGTTTCATTGCCATGATTACAATCCCCTCCATGCATCATCAAACGACTAAAGGGTATAACCCATAAACCTGCCGCTCAGTCGTCAGCACACAGCCCCTCTTCCTCTATGGGTCTAGAGTCCCCACCCACTCCATCTCTGCATGTCAATGTCTCTGCCTCCATCTCAGGCATCACTGTTTCTCTGGGTAGGGTCCTGCACTCCGCTTTTCTCCGTTGATGGCACCAGGGACCTCTGCTCCTGGACTGCAAAGTCAACCACTCCTCTCCTTTTGCTACAAAATGTCTACTTTTACATTTCCAACCCTCACA
>NW_006408616.1:8043212-8045662 GCF_000296735.1 Chrysochloris asiatica
GATAAAATAGACTGCAGTAAATGGAGAGAAAAGTTAATGGACTATAAGGCAACCTCAAAGAAACTTAACACGTCACAACACACCAAGAGAATGAAATAAAATTCAATGTAAAGAAAACAAAAATCCTCACAACTGGACCAATAAAAAGCATCATGATAAATGGAGAAAAGATTGAAGTTGTCAAGGATTTCATTTTACTTGAATTCATGATCATTGCTCATGGAAGAAGCAGTCAAGAAATCAAAGGCTGTATTGCATAAGGCCAATCTGCTGCATAAGGCCTTTTTAAAAGTGTTAAAGAGCACAAATGTCACTTTGGGAATTAAGGTATACCGGACCCAAGCCACGATATTTTCATATGCATGTTTAAGCTGGATTTAAGCCGTGGTATTTTCATATGCATGTATAAAGGATAATGAGAATAATTGATGCACTTGAATTATGGTATTGGCAAAGAATAATTGAAAGTACCATGGACTGCTACAAGAACAAACAAATCTGCTTTTTAAAGAAGTATAGCTAGAATGCTCTTTAGAAGAAATGATGGTGAGACTTTGTTGCATGCACTTTGGACATGTTATCAATATTAACCACCACTCCTAGGGAAAAGACATCACACTTGCAAAAGTGGAGTGTTAGCGAAAAAGAGGAAGACCTCAATCAGCTGGGTTGACACAGTAGCTAAAACAATGGGCTTGCTCAAACATATCAATGATTGTGAGGATGACACAGAACTGGGCAGTGTTTCTTTCTGTTGTGCAAGTTGCTATGAGACAGAACTAACTCAACAGAACCTAACAACATATATAGCTAGGATTCTAACAGGATATGGGAGAAGGGAAGAAGTCATGGCCCTCTATAGGGACATACCAGAATCACTGGGAAGACTCTATCCTCCACATCTGTGTACTTGAAATTCTAATAAGAACCTTCCCTTTGCCCACTGAGAATCGATGCATATTGAGCCACTGTAAACAATGGTCATATACAAGGGGGCTTCAGAAAGCTCATGGAAAAATTCCATTTTGTCATGAACTTTTTGAAGTTCTTAATATTATCTCTCAGATAAGTTACTATGAGGAAAACTTTTTAATCACTGTCATAGGAAGCTCTTTTACTGAGGATTTGTGGATGGATTTAAACTGGGTCTTCGAGGAAGTACAGGGCTCGAATAAATGGGGAGTATAGGGATCAGTCAGGTGGGATAACTGGTAGAGAAGCAGTAAAATAACACTGAGAAGTTTACTTTCCTCTGGAGCACAAGCTAATGCAAGGAGATGTGAGAGAGAGTGGTGGTGGTGTGCCGTGAAGTCAGTTCCGACCCATTGCAACCCTGTATAGGGTGTCTCTCTACGGGAGCAGAAAACCTCATTTTCTCCTGTGGAATGATGAGTAGTTTTGAACTGCTGACCCTGAGGTTAGCAGTCTGACTCTTAACCACTATGCTACCAGAGCTCTTTGTGAGAGAGTGTAAAGGTAGTTTAAGAGCTAAACTGTGGAATATGAACTCCATAAGAGTAGGGACTTGGCCTATCTTGTTCACTCCTGAATGCCCAGCACCTAAAGCAATTATATTTGTACATTCTAAGTCCTCATGAATGTTGAATAAATAATGGCTTGACTGTCTAAATAAATATTTATGACATTATCTCCCAATATCTAGACGGTAGAAGATAACTGACGATGTTAGTGGAAACATAGGCCTAGATTTCCAGCAAGAGATGAGGATGAAAGACAAAGAGTAACCTGGAAATATTCAGAAAGAAGGTGCGGTGAAAGAATATTTACCAAAGACCAAAGAGGATTGTTAGATAATAAATACAACAAGCATAAAAATCATGTGATAATTTACAAACTCTTCCACAGACATATTAGATAAGACAGGTATTTTTAAAAAATCCCATTTTAGATAGATTCCACAGTTAATAATACAATGATTTCAAAAAACAACAACATTCATTCCATTTTTCCATGAACTTTTTGGAGTCCCCTCATACAGAGGTAAGACAAGACCAAGTCTATCCTAGAAAGTCAGAGTCATGTTAAGAATAGGGATGAGATCAACAGGGCTCTATGATATAGAGATCATGACATAGTCTGTATGGGTTGTTATTGTTAGGTACGATCAAGTCAGTACTGACTCATAGCGACCCCATGCACAGCAGAACAAAACACTGCCCGATACTGGGCCAACCTCACCACTGTTGCCACACTTGAGTCCATAGATGCTGCTACTTGGCCAATCCATCTCGTTGGGGGTCTTCCTCTTTTTCTCTGACCCTCTACCTTACCAAACATGATATCCTTCTCCAGCGACTGGTCCTTCCTGACAAATATCCGAAATATGAAAGATGAAGTCTGGCCATCCTGGCCTCCAAGGAGCACTCTGGTCGCACTTCTTCCAACACGGATCTGTTGGTTCTTTTGGCAGCCCATGGCACATTCAATAT
>NW_006408616.1:8046203-8053591 GCF_000296735.1 Chrysochloris asiatica
AAATCAGAAGCCTCCTTCCTCCTACAGTGTTTCTCCTGCGCCCTCTACTGGCAAAGGTTAAAATCGTGCTCAGTGTAAAGGAAAAATATAGCAGGGTAAGTCAGTAAGTATTGCTATAAAATCATAGAAACTTTCATTAAACAAAAATATCAAAATGTGAAGTCGTTCTTTGTCAACACATCCTCCAACTAGGTCTATACACTTCTGAAGGTTCTGTTTCCATCTCTCTACTCAAGGGTGGGGAACCTTTTTTCTGCCAGGGGCCATTTGGCTATTGATAATATAATTTGTGGGCTATACAAAATTATCAACTTAAAAATTAGCCTGCTATATTCGGTCAAACATTTAATTAACTACCCCTAAATAAGTCCTGGTGTGGTGCTATGGGTTAATGCACCAGATTGCAAAGCCACTTAAACTGCAAGGTTGGCAGTTCAAGTTAACCAGCCACTCCTCAGAAACCCTATATAGGGTGGCTATGGGTTGGAACTGACTCAATGGCACTTAATAACAACAACAATGTGATGGCTGGAACTGCTTCTCTTTGGTGAGGTGCATGACGTTAGTTGGTGCTGATGATGTTGCTACTCGCAACTGCTTTTCCAGGTTTGCATCGGTCAGTCTGGAGCACAGTCGACTCTTTGCCATGTTAAGTTTTGAAAACAACTGCTCATAGCAGTAAGTTGTTCCAAACACAGATGTATATTTATATTTCATTGCATGTCTCCTCAAAGTGGGAAATTCATCATTGCTTATGTAACATATATACAGCTCAAGCAGTGGGAGGTTGGTGTGTCAGCTTTCAGCTCATCATCACTTGCAGCTGAATGATTTCGTGTTTCAGGTTATCAAGCACAACTGCTTTCTACATTGAACAGGGTAGCAAAGATGTTCAATTCCGTTTGCTTACTTTCCACGTCCTTGAATCTCTCATTAAATGCCTCAATTAATTTCACACATTCACCAGAGTGGGGAAATGCACCATGTTATTCCTCTTGAATTACACTTTCCACAGCCTTAATTTAGCTTCAAATGATTTCACATTTGAAAGCTGGATGGAGCCCTGAAGCTTGATGTTCAGCTCTGAGAAGTACTTAGTAACATCCTAGATCATACAGCCACTTGTGTCACTGAGTTAATTCCCTGACTTTCCTTCATCTCCATGAACTGTTTGACTTTACCCTAGCTCATAAAACATCATGAGCATGTTCCCTAAACTCAGTCACCACACTGCACAGCGATAAACAAGATCATTGTACTCAGAGTAAAGATCGAATATTCAGTAACCCTTAAACTGGTGGCTGTGAAACCCTCTGCTTTTGACAAAGTTCATGCATGCCACTACTGTTGACATCACATTGTTGAGCCGCAATGACTGTGTGCAGAGACGTTCTTGGTGTATGATGCAGTGGCATATAATTAAATCACTGGATCAAGACTGAGGATTCCGTTCTTTATTGACAGATGGCAATCAACCCTTTTTGAGAGCCAACCGTGGCAGGAGCTCCATCTGTAGTAAGGCCACTTAACCTTTCAAATGTTTGCTCAAGTTTTCTCATTGATAAAACAAGTCTCTCTAACAAGTCCTCACTTCTTGTCATGCCATGCATGGCTTCCAGTGACAGCAAACTCTCCAGTTTTCCCATGAATGAAAATGGCCAGTTGGGCAGTATTTGTCATGTACTCATATGTGTCCTATCTCGCGATGGATGTTCCTTGCTCCTCCCTCAAAATCTGAATTATTATTATGATTGAAAATATAATTTTATGTTGCTATGAAAAAAGCTCCTAGACATACTGAATTCCGAGTCCAGTCCTGCCTGTGGTTTTGTGGGTCTTATACGTATGGGTCGGAATTGACTTGATGGTACTTAACAACAACAACAACATACCATCAATGGAGTCCTGGTGTGGCGCTGTGGGCTTATGTGTCAGACTGCAAAGTCTTTTGAACTGCAAAGTTGGTGATTCAAGCTCACCAGCTGCTCTTTGGAAACCTTATACAGGTTGCTATGGGTCAGAATCAACTCGACGGCACTTAACAACAACAACATATGGTCAACAGGCTGGACGTTCCCCACCCCTGCTCTTACCCTTCCTCAAATAATTCTGTGCTCTTTGAACTACACAACGTCAAAATGGAAGTTTGAGCATTCTTGAGAGTCTCAAATTGTGTTCCTTTTACATGTTCTTAGAGTCTGGGAAACAAAAAGAAGTCTGATGGGGCATGGTCAGGGCTGTAGGCTGGATGAGGAATGTTTCCCAATGAAATTCTCATAGAACAATAGCCCTTGCTACTCTCAAAGATTGAGCAGGTGCATTGTCATGGTGGGAAAAAAATGCCCCGGCATGACTTTCCTACGCTTTTTTTCACCAGTGCAGTGTTTTCAGTGTTCTTATAAACGTCTTCATAACAAGTCCCCATGGTTGTCCTGTGTCGTCCTAGAAAATCTGTCAAGAATAGCCTTTCGAATTTCAAAAACCAGTTACCACAACCTTTTGAGTTGACCTTTCTGCCTTGAATTTATCTGGCCCAACAAATCCCCCTCAGAAGCCATTGTTTTTTGATTGGATCTCTTTTTAAAGGCACTCTAATGAGACTAGCTCTGGTAGTGTATTGGTTACAAATTGGGCTGCTAACCTCAAGGCCAGTGGTTTGAAACTACCAGCCGTTCCGCAGGAGAAAAATGAGGCTTCCTGCTCTCATAAAGATTTACAGCCTCAGAAACCCTGTACAGGGTCACTATGAGTCAGAACCGACTCTACAGTACTTAACAACAATGAGCCTAGAGAGTCCTGGTGTAGCACTGTAGGATAAGCACTGCACCACAAAAGCAGTTCAAACCCACCAGCCAATTCTCGGAATCCTCACAGCATTACTATGAGTCAGAATGTACTCAATGGCATTTAACAACAAATGAGACTAAGACATGTGTTTCTAAGAGAACTTGTCTGAAGCTACATACTGGTCTCAGAGGCATGTTTAAACATGGTTTGTTTGGAATAAGCCCAGGCATGTATGAACTAGATCCCTAGTGACATTATTTTTTGACTCACATAATCTAGGACGTTATTATAGAGCAGTAATGAAGCTGAGAAGCAAAAAAGCCATAACCATCTCCAGTGGTTATTTGACACTTTTAAGGGTGGCTGAATACAGCTGAGCTATTGCATAGTAAGTGACAGAACCTGGGTTAAACCGGACTTTAGAGTGATGAGGGGAAGTGTACTGATAGGTAGCTTCAAGTTAACATGACGCCATCTTAACAGCCATAAAGGAAAATGAGAGATTTTATGTCCCAGGATCTTCATACTGGACCCCAAAAAAGGACTCTGATAGGGTGAGTCCTCTCCCTGCAGCCAAGGGCATCCATCATATATTACGATTGACCAGGCCCAGGTCATTTGCTCACCCCTTTAGCCACAATGATGAGTGACCACAATTGGAAGTTATAATAATTATTAAATTATTGTTACATAGTATATTATTAATATATATTATTATATATATTATTATTATATATTATATCATTGTTGTTGTTAAGTACCATTGAGTCAACTCTGACTCATAGTGACCCTGTATAAAGTTTCCGAGCAGCTGGTGGGTTTGATCTGCTGACCTTGTGGTTTGCAGTCCAGTGCTGATCCTACAGTGCCACACCAGGAGTCCTAGATTATCACAAGGAGTGAAAAATTGACCCAAAGGAAAGTGGCTATTACCCAAAGAGGAACAGTGGTCCTGGGAAGGCAGAAACATCTCTGTATCCACTACAGAGACACAGTTGAAAAGGGGAATGAGACTGACTCTGAGGAAGGATTTTACTGTTTCATTTTAGTTTTGTTTTTTGGGGGGAGTTGTTTTGTTTGAATTATGTTGTCTTAAGATATTTCCTACATTCATTCCAGCTTTTAAGAATTCTGTATTAATCTTGTGGAATATCAATATATCTGTGTATATTTTCTCACAATCATCCTACATAGTGGTTAAAAGACTTTAAGGAAAGTTTTCCCTGGTGTTAGGATGTCCAATTGTCAGGATGACTGAGTGATCAAAGGTTCCAGACTCAAGGTGGGCACCTTGCCTGCATGGATTCTCATCTCCAAAGGGAGGGGTGGTTTCAAATCCCACATTACCACCACTTGTCTGTCAGTCACCAAACGTCTGTCAGTTCGTTGTACTGTGGTGATTTGTGTGTTGCTGTGATGATGGAAATTATGCTACGAGTATTTTAAATACAAGCAGGATCACCCATGGTTGACAAGTTTCATCAGAGTTTCCAGACGAAGACAGACTAGAAAGAAGGAGAGCTGGACCATTTCTGAATAGTTAGCCACTGAATATCTTATGAATAGCAGCAGAGCATTATTTGATATACTGCCAGAAGATAATATTCCACTGTGTGTATAGACATACCACAGTTTGTTTATTCATTATTCCATTTATGGGCATTTAGGCCATTTCCATCTTCTTTTGATGCTTTTTGCATTATTCAATATTTTGCCCATAGAATCCTTCATTATAGCAAGTTGAGGCTTTAATTTTTCCTCAGTTCTTTCAGTTTGAGGAATGCTGAGCATGTTCTTCCCTTTTGGTTTTCTAATTGAGGACTTCACACATTTCATTCATTATATTTGACTTTGTCTTCTCAGGCTGACAAAGGTTGGAAAGCACTCAAAACAGAGCTGAGGAAGAGCTATCTCCTCAAAGCAGAACTGATCTTATTGACATAGATCAAGCAAAAAAATAAAATAAAAATGGGACACAACTCAAAATGAGAAGAAACCACTGCAAACACCCAATAATAATCTAAATGTGGAATGCACAAGACATGAATCTAGGAAAAATAGATGTTGTCAAATATGAAATGGAAAACTTGAAAGACTGACATCCTGGGCATTAATGAACTGAAATAGATATTGACCATTTTTTAATCTGACACTTGGATGGTTTTCTATGTCAGGTATGACACATTGAAGAGGAATCCCTTCATATTCATAGTAGAAAAGGGCGTACTATCTTGAAAGACAATGCTTGCTGTGATAGGATAATATCCATATGCCTACAAGAAAGACCAGTTACTACTACTATTAGTCAAATGTATGTAGCAACCACTAAAACTGAAGAATTCTACTAACTTCTTCAGCCTAAAACTGATAAGCATGTAACCAAGATGTATTGATAATGACTGGTTATTGGACTGATAAATGTCTACATCTATGAGAAGAGGCCCACCCCTTGTCTATCTGTCTGTGGTGCCTTGCATGTTGCTATGATTCTGGAAGTTACGCTAGTGGTATTTAAGGCCAGCAGGTTAACCCATGGTATACAGGTTTCAGCTGAGCTTCCAGACTAAGACAGATTAGGAAGGAGAGATGCACTGCTGAACATTTTGTCACTGAAAACTTTATGAATAGCAGTGGAACACTGTCAGCACCAAAATATTGAATACTGAAACATGATGAAGAGCACCAGGATATTGTCAGATATAGTGCCAGATGATGAGCTACTTAGATTGGAAGGCATTCAAAATACCACAGTTAGCCGTGATGACGTGATTGGAGTAAAGCTTCCACAACTTTCATTTGCTGATGAGGCACAACTCAAAATGAGGAGAAACAGCTTTAAACCTCCATTAATAATCAGAACATTGACTGTAAGAAGTACACATCTACGAAAATTGGAAGTTGTCAAAAATTAAGTGGAACACATAAACATTGATATCCTAGGCATTAGTGAGTGGAAACGAACTGGTATTGACAATTTTGAATCTGACAATTACGTGGTTTACTATGCCAGGAATGGCAATTTGAAGAGGAATGGCATCACATTCATCATCAAAAAGAGCATTGCAAGATCTGTCTTGAAGTACAATGCTGTCTGTGCTAGGATAAAATCCATACACCTACAAAGAAGACAAGTTAATACTACTATTATTCAAATTGATGCATCAGCCACTAAAGCCAGTGATGGTGAAATTGAAGGATCCTACCAAGAAAAAGAGGAAGACCCCCAGCAAGATGGATTGGCAAAGTGGCAGCATCTGTGGGCTCAAGAGTGGCAACAATTGTGAGGTTGGCCCAGGACTAGGCAGTGTTTCGTTCTGTTGTACATAGGGTCGCTATGAGTAGGTACTGACTCGATGGCACCTAACAACAACAACAAACCAACTTCTTTAGTCTGAAATTGATCAAACATGCAATCAAGATATTGATAATTACTGGCAATTGAAATGCAAAGATTGGAAGCAAAGAGGAAGGATCAGTCATTAGAAAATATGGCCTTAGTGATAGAAATGAAGCTGGAAACAACATGATAGAATTTTGCAAGATCAATGACTTCTTCATTGCAAATACGTTTTTAAACAACATAAAAGACAACTATATACATGGACCTCACCAGACTGAATACACAGAAATCAAATTAGTTACATGTGTGGTAAAAGACAGTGGAAAAGCTCCATATCATCAGTCAGAACAAGGCCAGAGGCAGACTGTAGCAGACCATCCTTCAATTGGTCATATGCAACTACAGGCTAAATGAAAACAAGTCCATGAGAGCCAAAATATGAATTTGAACATATCCCATCTGATTTTAGAGATCATCTCAAGAACAGATTTGATGAATTAGACATTAATGACCAAAAACCAGAAGAGTTGTGGGATGACATCAAGAACATCATACAGGAAGGAAGCAAAAGGTCATTAAGAAGACAAGATAGCAGGAAAAGACCAAAATGGATGTCAGAAGAGACTCTGAAACTTGCTATCCAGCTTGGTGGTGGTGGTGGTTGTGTGTCATGGAGTCCGTTTCTGACTCCTAGCAACACTGCATAGGGTTTCCTAGGCAGTAAATCTTTACAGGAGCAAAAAGCCTCATCTTTCTCCTGCAGAATGGTTGGTAGATTCGAACTGTTGAGCTTGAAGTTAGCATCTCCAGCGTAGAGATGCCAAAGCAAAAGGAAGAAATGAGGATATAAAACAGCTGAACAGAAAATTTCAAAGGGCAGCTTGAGAAGACAATGTCAAATATCATGAAATATGCAAAGACCTGGAATTAAAAAACCAAAGGGGAGTAACATGCTCAGCATTTCTCAAACTGAAAGAACTGAGGTAAAAACTATAGCCTCAACTTGCAGTAATATTGAATGATGCAAAAAGCATCAAAAGAAGATGGAAATGGCTTAAATGCCCATAAATGGAAGAATGAATAAACAAACTGTGGTATATACACACAGTGGAATATTATGCTACCTTAAAGAATAACAAGGAAGCTGTAAGCCACCACATAACATGGATGTACATAAGACCACTATTGTAAAATGTTAAGACAAGATACGATAAAAAGAAGAAGAAAAAAGAAAAAAAATCTTTGTTGGTTACTGGGGGGG
>NW_006408616.1:8062269-8063606 GCF_000296735.1 Chrysochloris asiatica
GTAGATTTGCCTAATGCAATACATCCTTTGATTTCTTGATTGCTGTTTCCATGAGTGTTGATAGTTGATCCAAGAAGAATGAAGTCCTTGACAACTTCATTCTTTTCTCCATTGATATGAATATTCTGGTACCAAAAGGGGAGAAAAACTGGATAATTAGACAACCAGGATGAGGGGGTACTTTTAAAATTTCATATTATATTCGTATGTTATCTTTTTTTTAATCTATTTTTTAAAAGCCTTTTTTTTTTCAATTAAAAAAATTTATGTGTGGATTCTGATTCCTATCAAATGTGTACTGTTAAGATGAAGCATTACTGTTCTTGCAAATGATACTGATTCTGTATTGGTAAATGAAACTTGCACTTCTGAATTAACTTCAATGTTTTCTCCATTTATCTTGATGTTGTTTATTGGTCCAGTAATGAAGATTTTTTTCTTTACATTGAGGTGCAACCTATACTGAAGTCTTTGATCATCAGTAAGCATAGTTAGTCCTCTTTGCTTATAGTAAGCAAGGTTGTATCATCTGCATATCACAGGTTGCTAATGAGTCTTCCTCCAACCATGATGCTGCTTTTTCCCCCCAAATAATTCAGCTTCTCAGATTATTTACTCAGCATACAGATTGAACATATACATAATATGGCTATACATATATAACCACAGAATCACATAAAAGATATAGAGCCTAATTTAGTAGTGAACTAAATTTGGAGAGCATGTTGGCAAAAAGCTTTTGAAGGAAGTAATATTCATGCTGAATTTTTTAAGTTCAACAAGTTAGCAAGACAGAAAAGGAGGAAAGGCACTGAATGCTCAAAAGAATTGTTCAGCAGTTACAGAAATGAAACAGCAGGTAGACACAATCACATATTGCTGGAACATGGTGTGAGTTTGGGAGTGGCAGGAAATGAGGCTAGAGAGGTTAGCAGAGCCTGAACTTTGGAAAATCTGGTGGAATGTGTGCTGTTACTCCATTTTCTTTCCTGACAATGGAGGGAAGAAGTGGAAGCCCTGGAATAATGCATCAAAAACAAGTTTTATTCATTTCATCCTAAAATAAACTCTATTTTCCTTTTCTTAAAATATTTAGGATTATAGATAAATAATGTTGTTCATCTCAATAGTAAATATGGATTATCACACCATCAGCTTTTCTGCGTTTCTGAGTTCTCTTAAAACAATGAGCCTCAAAACTCCACTAACTGAACTGTAACCAACCATGAGGAATGACTTAAGCACACCTACTAATAGGGGATAGGAGGGTAGGCAGGACAACTAGCGTGTCCATCTAAAAGAGAATACACATTTGAACACAGGGCACAGATGGGAAG
>NW_006408616.1:8065167-8069861 GCF_000296735.1 Chrysochloris asiatica
AAGAAAAAAAAAAAAAAAAGAGCAAAGCTATCACTTTGAGGACTAAGGTTGCCTGATTCACGCCATGGTATTTAAGGGCAGGTTGTGAGTGTGTGTGAAGCGCCATTGAGTCTGTTATGATTCAGAGTGACTCTGGATACGGTTTCCAAGGATTGGCTGGTAGGTCTGAACTGCCGACCTTGCAGATAATACTCCAATGCTTATCCTATAGCATCACACCATAACAGGGAAGGCCAAAGAGATGGAAAGAGAAGAAAACGGAAAGAACAGGAAAAGCATAGTAGAGTGGAAGATCGATTGTAGTAGGCACTTGCAAAGTGACTTAGAACAATTAGTATTTTAAATATTCTTGCATTGTTGTTGTTGTTAAGTGCCCTCAAGTAGGTTCCTACTCATAGTGACCCTGTATGGGGTTTCCAAGCAGCAACTGGTGAATTTGAACCACCAACTTTGAAGTTCAAACTGATCTTGCGGTCCTGTGCATTACCCCATAGGGCCACACCAGGATTCCTATTCTTGTACAGTACATGTTTATTCTATTTTCTCTTTGAAAAAACAGAGACTCATAGATAAACAATTCAACATCATATAGAGTCTAAGTGAAGCCCTTTACCTTCCAATTTGAAGTCAGAAAAGCAGGGTTTGGATCAGGAACTGTCTTTGGGTATTTTAGTTAACTGCTTTGAACCTAAGTTTTTAAAAAGATAAACAATGAACAAAAATAATTATTTTTCTGTTAAAGGCATCATGAGATAATGCATGTGAGAGCACTCTTTATAAACTCTGAAGGACTATAATATAAAAATAGGGAGTTCTGGTTTGGCACTGAAGGAGCAAGCACTGGATTGCTAACCACAAAGTTAGCAGTTCAAACCCATCAGCTGCTCCTTGGAAACCCTATACAGAGTCACCACGAGTCAGAACTGACTCAATAGCAACAACAGTTGAGCAGTAACCCATGCTATGTTGTTCTTTTAAATCTTCAGTGCTGAAGCAGAAAAAAGCTCAAAAGAACTTTCCACCTTTATAGCTGAAATTACTTTGAAAGCAGTTGCTGAAGTTCTTAGTGTTCAAGAATGTCTTTTTTGGGTGCACACATTGGCAGACCATTTCCACTTGTACCCTTCTTTAGTGACTCTGAGCCCTTGCAGAAGCAAGATAAGCCAGCATCTGTGGACCTTCCAGTGTTGGCAGAAGATCCACTTTACAAAGTCACTACATACAATTCCATTGGCTTATGTATGGAGTGTGAGGTTTCTACAGTGCTGGCAGAGCTGATGCAAGTTTTCAACACCATGCTTCCTCTAAGTATCTTGCCCAAATGTTAGGGTATAAGACTGAAGGCTGGAGATTTCTTAAACAATTTCAAACAAGAAGAGCCAGGCTGTTAAAGGCTATCCCAGTTACAACTATGGGACCAACTGAAACAAAATTAAACAGGCTTTTCCTTACCTTGACTCACTGGATGCCTGAAGATGAGGCATCATCAACTCCCAGTTTATTTGCTGCCTTAAAACAGATCGCTTTTACCTCTGAGCCTGACTTTATTCCAAATACTCTAAAGAACATGAAGATTACAAGGCCATTGCCTACAGCAGTAGTATCACAGAACCCATTAAAGGAAATGTCATTTACTACAAATCCTGAATATCCTTTTGTTCTACCTGAAGTCATCCCTTCATAATATTAACAGGTACTTCATTTGCAGATGCTGACTTCTTTCAGGGTAGAACATCTACAGTGTCTGTGTTACTAGAAAACCTAGACTCAATAGATTGGCAATCATGGAAAACTGGGAAATGCATAAACATTCTGTTTTAGCTGATCTTGTCTCATAATCAATAGTCAAACTTGGTTTTCACAGGCCTTACCCAAGCACTCTCATTTTTTGGAGTCTTCAATCTCTGATGAAGTCATTCAGGATATAATGATGCCTTAGGAAGGATTATCGTTGGTGACAACATTTTTCAGCAAATGGAGTGTTTCTGCACAGTCCTCTAACAGATTCTTGACACCTTCAGCAGCAGGGGAGCTACTAGCTGCCTTAATATCTGCTTCAGTCCAGTCAACTGCCTTTGTCACATTAGCTAAAGCAACATGAGCACAATCACACACCTGAAACTCCTAAACTATTCAACAGATTCACTCATTCCGCATTATTACAGAAACTATAGCGTAGTGGTTACGAATCGGGCTGCGAACCATAAGGTCAGCAGTTCGAAACTACCAGCGGTTCCGCGGGAGAAAGATGAGGCGTTCTGCTCCCGTAAAGATTAACAGCCTCGGAAACCCTGTGCAGGGTCGCTATGAGTCGGAACCGACTCCACGGCACATAACAACAATAACATTTTATGTTCTGGCATGAACATAAATGAAAAATTTCTATGGGATGAAACATTCGACTCAACTCTTTTGCTCTTTGATATAGTATGTTTCACTAGCGGTGTCTTGGAGGAAGGCTCATTGTGGGGTATGATGCTGAAAACTCAACCTTCTTCTGAGGAGATGTCATTATAAGCTACATGATTTACCTGAATCAGCCCTTTCTGGGCTGCTCAGATTTGCAAATGAATTTGGGTTATCTGAAAGGATGGGTTCAAAGACTCTGACACATTTTCTTTGTGGCTGCTATTCAGGCATAAAACTTTTAGCCATCAGTGGATTCTCAAGAATTAACAAAATTTTGTCAGGCAATACAATGTTTAACCTGGATTCTATTGAAGTGGGGTAAGTCATCCACATAGCTCCTCAAACATACTGACACTATATAAGACTATTTATGATGGCAAAACTACACAGTGTAAACTACACAGTGTAGTTGTTGGGAAGTACCGTCGAGTCGGATCCGACCCATAGCAACCCTATACAGGATTTCTGAAGAGTGACTGGTGAGCTTGAACTGCAGACCTTGCAGTTCAAACGGCTTCGCAGTCTGGCACATTAACCCACAGCGCCACCTATATTTCTCCTTGTAATATTTTTAGTGACGCCATATACTAACAAGTATAAAATGAAGAATACCTAGTGTTAATGGTGGTGAAATTATGACTGCTTGATTTTCTTCCCTACATTTTTCTGTATTTGTCAATATTTTTATAAGGCACATGAATGACTTTTGTTGCTGTTAAGTGCCATCGAGTTGGTTCTGACTCATAGAGACCCTGTATAGGTTTTCCAAGGAGCGATAAATGACTTTAGTTAGAAAAACTTTAAGGATACATCATGTAGAAAAAGTCAACAACAACATACAGTGTAATATCTTATACCTTATATAAGATACCATCTTCTACCCTATACACATTACATAAACAATATTTATAAATATCAAAGATTCACAAACCTAGAAGGAACTGTAAGCCATCGTTTAGACTGTGCTGTCTAGTTACTATTCCTAATTTATCTCAGAAAGACATTATCTGTAGCAATTGTTTAGTACACCATAGTTAGAGAAATGTAGACTCAGTCTCGTCTGATAAAGCTAAGATCATTATCTTTCATTTAGTTTATCTCCTGATATACTGCAAATGCAGACAGTGTGGTGATTAAGAACTCATTATCCTATATTCAGACAGGGTTTAAAATCTGTATCATTTACAGTTGTGTGACCTTGAGGACTTACTTTATTTTCTTACTTCATGATTTACAAAATGAGCACAATAATTATTCTATTTGTTATAAAAATAGCATAATGCACTGAGCAGTGTCTGTCATGTAGCAAATGTACATAAGTTGTTCATCTTCTCTTCTCTGAACTACTTAACACATCAGATTGACTCCCTTAGCAATTGTCTCATCCCTATTCTGAAACATATTTGTACAGTAGCTTCCATGGAAATTTGTATTGGTTTTTAATTTTTGAAGATTTCCATATTTGAACTAATTAAACATCTAAATTACTTTTATATTAAAGAAATGCTTACCATTTTATCTGAATTCACTAGAGTTGGCAGAAATATTTAACAAGGTACAACCAGTTTGTCTTTCACGAATTGAGTTGCTTCAAGCAACAATGATTCTGATAACATGTGCTCTCCATTCTGAATCTCAGAAACCTGAGAACATGCCTCACCTAGGTAAGCAATCCTATAACCAAGAAATGGTGAGGCTAATGAAACTTTAGCCTCTTTGAAATTTCGTAGAAACTTATCCCCCCATTAGTTACAACAGATACTGCTAATCAATCTAATGAAACACACAACAGTGCTCAGATCTCACTTAAAAGTTCATCCATCAAGTGATTGTCCCACTCTATCTTCTGGGCTCATTGGGTTGTTCAGTAGCATGATACTCCTCTTATTTTCATCTTAGATATTGTGGGTATATCTTTAAAGAAGCCACCAGTCTTTGTTACATTGCATTGCATCCTTATTTCTGTGATAATCAGCAAATCATATCTATGTAGAGCTTCAGTTGCTTTCTAGCTTGAGAGTTAAATATGTCAGAGTTAGGCTGACTATAGTAGGTTTCATGGGTTTATACACATGTTTAAATTGATCAAATTGTTTGTTATATCATTTATGCTCAATAAATCTGTTTTTTTCTAAGAAAAAATGTGAATGGAATTAGGGCATTGTGAGATAGCATTACTTCATTACTATGTCTCTATTCAGGCAGCAAGTCAGGCACCACTGGAGGCACCTATGCCAAGAAATTTGGAGGACAACTGCCTGATCAACTCACTGGAAAAGTTTTGT
>NW_006408616.1:8070876-8074490 GCF_000296735.1 Chrysochloris asiatica
TCTCATACTTCGGGCATGTTATCAGGAGGGAACAGTCTCTAGAGAACGAGATCATTTTTGGTAGAGTGGAGAGTTGGAGAAAAAGAGGAAGGACTCCAGCAAGATGGATTGGCACAGTGGCAGCAGCAATGGTGAGATTGGCCCAGGACCAGGCAGTGTTTCATTTGGTTGCGCATAGGGTCGCGATGAGTCGGTACTGACTTGATGGCACCTAACAACAACAACATTCAACTATACAGTTTTATGCCTTCAACTTTAAACATTTTCCCTATTGAGCTTTTAATATCACACATGCAAACTAGGTTAGGAATTTTGGTCTATTGCTAAAACAGTTTTCTTAAGTCCTCTAACCTAGACTTGGTTGTAAGCTGATTTCAAGATCCTCTTCCATTCTATATTTTAAGGCTGAATATGCAGAAGCAGTAGCAAGGTTGTAATCTAAAATCTACCAGTTGAGGATGAGAAGGAAGATGAAAAAGGAAGAGAACAGAAAGGAGAAAAAAGAGAGCAAACAGGATTCAAAATGAATTACCCTGGAATACATGACGTGCCCCTAAAACAAAGGGAACTAAAAGTCATTAGTCCCCTACACTCTTTTCTGAATCTTCTTATGTGACTGTACTCAAATACAGCTGGAGTCCTGGTGTGGAGCTGTGGGTCAATGCACTGGACTGCAAAGTCTATTTGATCAAGGTTGGTGGTTCAAGCTCATCAGTCATACCCAGAAAATCTTATAAAGGGTCGCTATGGGTCAGAATCTACTCAACAGCACTTGACAACAAAACAATTCAAATACAGGTTGGACTACTCTGTTATACAAAGAGCTAGTGAACCTAATTGATTTTTCCCACTCCTCTATACAAATCAAGTCAAAAAGTGAAAAGAGAGGAGCCAAATCAATCATCAAAGTTTTAAACATTTAATTAAGGAGTGATACTTGTTGAAATTTATTTCGTTTGCGCTTTATAGGTCAAGTCAACACATCTCCAATAGCTGTTAATCCTATTCAATTAATAACAGCAACTATTGTCCTGGTGTGGCACTGTGGGCTAATGTGTCAGACTGCAAAGTCGTTAAACTGCAAGGTCGGTGGTTCAAGCTCACCAGATCCTCCTTGGAAACCCGATACAGGGTCACTATGGGTTGGAATAGACTCAACGGCACTTAATAACAACATTGGGCACAGATTTAATTTCCTAACACATTTTGTGATCAGGAATATGGAAATTCAACTCACTTGACACTCGAAATAAAATCAGTAAATGGATATCCTGCAGGTTCAGAAAGCTGGCTGTAATGATTCATCAAATACTACATGGATTATCCAATATTCCCCTCAGGAATTTATTCTTTATGCCACTGATTCTGGGGACCTGGCTGCTCAAATGCTTTTGACCATTGGTTGAATTCAAGCTGCCCAGAAGTGTTGTTGTTGTTAGGTGCCACTGAGCTGCTAACAACTCATAGCGACCTTATGCACAAAAGAACAAACACTGCCTGGTCCTGTGCCAAGCTCCCAATCATTGCTATGCCTGAACCCACTGCTGCTTCCACTGTACCAGTCCATCTCACTGGGGCCTTCCTCTTTTTCTCCAACCTTCCACTCTACCAAAAATGATCTTCTTATCCAGGGGCTGGTTCCTCCTGATAATATGTCTGAAATACGAAGTCTGACCATCCTGACTTCCAAGGAGCACTCTGGTTGTACTTCTTCCAACACAGATTGATTGGTTATTTTAGCAGTCTATGGTACTGCCAATATTCTCCTTCAAAACCTTAACTTTTATGGTCTCCCTTATTCACTATCCGACTTTTACATGCACATGAAGTTATTGAAAATACCATGGCTTGGGTCAGGTGCACTCTAGTCCTCAAACTGATATCTTTGCTCTTCAACACTTGAAGAGGTCTTATGCAGCATATATGCAATATAGTGTTTGATTTCTTAACTGCTGCTTCCATGAGTGTTATGGTTGATCAGAGAAAATGAAGTCTCTGACAACTTCAATCTTTTCTCCATCTACATGGATGTTGTTTATTGGTCTAGTGGCAAGGATTTTTGTTTTCTTTACATTGAGGTGCAATCCATACTGGAAGGCTGTGGTCTTAGATCTTCATCAGTAAGTATTTAAGTCCTCTTTGCTTTCAGCAAGCAAGGTTGTATCATCTGCATATTGCAGGTTGTTAATGAGTCTTCCTCCAATCCTGATGCTATGTTTTCCTCCATATAGTTTCTCAGATTACTTGCTCAGCATACAGATTGAATAAGTATGGTGAAAGAATGCAACTCTAGTGCACGCACACCTTTCCTAATTTTAAAACCACTTGGCAGTAGTCCCTGACACATTTACACTCTGCACACAGAATAGTTTCTACTCATTTATAAAGGAGAGCAAGAGGATTGGATTATATTTTTCTAAATTTATTGACTACCTAAATTCCAGTGACCTTGAGCTGATTGTATTAGCTAACCTGCGACCAGGACCTACAATTATATCTTGGTATAATAGAGCACTGTGGTTTTGTCAACTGCATTTCCTGAAATGATGTCCTAATGAAAAAATTCAGGAAATTATGTTTCAACTATGGAGATCTGATGGAAATGTTTATCCAAAACTTTGCATATGCAACATTACCATAATATAAAATTGTCACAATTGAGAACAGCATATAGTAGAATCTGCCTTACTATGGAGTCAGACAATGAGTCGTTAATTAGAAACAGCATCAGTGTAGAGCAATAGCCCTTGGATTAGAAATGTTCTTCTGGCTTTGTTGGTAAGCATATGCATATTGATTGTATGAACAGCAGCAATTGTAGCTTACAGTTATGGTCAGAAATCTAAGACTCTTCTTGTTTGTCAGTCATTGGTATTTGAAGCAAGAACCTTATTAAGCAATGCTGACCAAGAAATGGATGTGTGAAGGCCCGAAAAGCTGCCCATCCTGGAGTGTGAGATTCTACCTTCACCTCAGCTATGCAGCTCCAGAAATACTACCATCTTCTCAACACCATTCTTACAAAAAAAAAAAAAAAAAAAATGTGATCCTGCATGGAAACAAGAGCAGTCCTTCTTCCAAATTCCAGAATACCAACTCCTGTTGCATTATGAAATGGATCTCATTAACCAGAGGAAAAGCAAGTAATGTTATTGAAGACTCAAATGCATCTACTACTGCAGGACAAATCCATCTAGAAATTAGGTAAAATAAACTATCATTAAGTCAAACAGTCAAAAGATAGGCAATAAATGATGTGTTTTCTGTGCTAAGTGTTCCTGTTAAGTGCCGTTCAGTGGACCCTGACTCACAGTGACCCTGTATAGGGTTTCCACCGAGGAGCAGTTGGGTTTGAGCCATGAATGCCAATTCTACACCACCACACCAGGACTCCTCTAACTGTATTAACACACCACAAATTAATTCTAATGACTATTCCCCCTGTATGACTGGATGGTCCAGTTATGAATTTGTTACCCAGGCTGCCATCATGGTAATGCCACTATTGACAAAATATCCAAATGTGAATAATGTTGCAAACAGTCCAACTTACCTGTTAAAATCTTTAGCATAATGGCTTGACTAAAAACCCTGCAATAGGCTAGTATTCTATG
>NW_006408616.1:8075775-8078144 GCF_000296735.1 Chrysochloris asiatica
TGAAGGCCAAGACAGCCAAACTTTGTTTCTCATACTTCGGACATATTGTCAGGAGGGACCAGTCACTGGAGAAATATATCATGTTTGGTAAGGTGGGGGGTCAGAGAAAAAGAGGAAGACCCCCAACAAGATAGGCCAAGTGGCAGCATCAATGGACTCAAGCGTGGCAACAGTAGTGAGGTCGGCCCAGGATCAGACAATGTTTCGTTTTACTGTGTATAAGGTCGCTATGGGTCGACTTGATGGCACCTAACAACAACATCCTCCTTCTGAAGACGCTGACCACACTATTCACATACTTTAGCATCATTCAACTGTTAATGACTGGAGTTTAGTTTCTACTGCCATCATTTCATGGAAATGGCTTTTAAAAATAAATGATAAGCTTCTTACTTGGAACATCTTTGCAAGTCCCCATAAAAACCAAACCCAATGAGATTTAGTCAATCCCAGCTCAAAGCAGCTCTACACAGGGTTTTTGAGACTGTAAATCTTTATAGGAGCAGTCTTTCTCCTGAGGAGTGGTTAGTGGGTTTGAACTGCCAACCTTGCGGTTAGCAGCTCAATGCTTATCCCACAGTGCCACCAGGACTCTTTATACAACTCCCATTGTTGAGTCAGTCCTAGTTCCAAGGAGCAGCTTGATTCCTACCACAGACCTTATTTCTTCTATACATTTCAACATAATCCCTAAAAATTGTACTTGAACTTGTTGATATAAATTTAATGTAATATATTTTTAAATCAGGATAATATTTTCTCTCTTTTTAATGTTCTAAACAGTTGTTTATTACTTATTATGCCATTGCTTCGGGTTAATGCACTGGGCTGCAAAGTCAGTTTGAACTGCAAGGTCTACAGTTCAAGCTCACCAGTTGCTCCTCAGAAATCCTATACAGGGTTGCTATGAGTCAGAAAAGGAGCTCTGGTAGCATAGTGGTTACGAGTCAGACTGCTAACCTCAAGGTCAGCAGTTCAAAACTACCAGCTGTTCCATGGGAGAAAGATGAGGCTTTCTGCTTCCGTAAAGATTTACAGACTATACAGGCTTGCTAGGAGTTGGAACTGACTCCATGGCACACCATCACCGTGAGTCAGAAACAACTCAACGGCACTTAACACAGGCCTTTTAATTATCATTTCTTCTTTGTGCCTTTTCATGATCAATTGATTATGAACCATGAAATTAATTTAAAATGTTACAAATATGACAATTTCTGATCAGACACTAAATTAAGTTTCCATCTTTCACTAAGAGGAACTTTTCACAATATAAACAAGCTGGTAAATGTTTCTATTGAATAGTCAAGGTGCAAAGACCTATGTATAGGTTGAACTCTATGAAATTGTCAATATTCTATTTAATTGCACACAAAAATGGCAATTTCATATAGTTACGTATTTTATGTTCATTTTAATTATGGAATAATCTTAATAAGTATAAATCTAGACTTGTAGTTTCCAAAATTAAGTCTAACGCTTCAAACCTTTACAATAATATTGAAATTTCTATATTTGCTCACATTAGCAGACCCCAGTGACAAAATTAGCATCTGGTCACTTTTGCTGTCTACATCTATGCAATACATTGGTTGACTTTAATTGAAATCTGCCAGAATAAAAGTTTAAATAACTCAGTGCCTCATAAAACAATCTTGAGAATAAACACTAGTATTCAAGAATCCAAACAATTGATGGCCTTGTTCCAGAAGCTAACTATGTATTATTGTCCATGCTGGTTTTTAATACTGAAACAAAACATCAATGTTAATAAAACTATATATTAATAAACCAACAAACAAACCTATTGCTGTAGTTGTTGTTGGTGGTAAGTACCGTGGAGTTGGTTCCGACTCATAGCGACCTTGCACAGGGTTTCTGAGGCTGTAAATCTTTACGGGAGCAGAACGCCTCATCTCTCTCCCGTGGAACTGCTGGTAGTTTCAAACTGCTGACCTTGAGGCTGGCAGCCCGGCTCATAACCACTATGCTACCAGAGCTCCTTTATTGCTGTAGAGTTGACACCAACCCATGAAGGCGCCATAGGTTATAGAGTAGAACTGTTCTATAAAGTTTTCTCAGCTGTACAGAAGGAGATTGCCACACATTTTATCAGCAGTCACCAGGTAGGCTCAAACCAACCTTTACAGTAATAGTCGAACGGAAACCACTGGTGCCCCCGGAGACGTCTAGATGTTAGCTCCTCTACATATTAAGTTATAATGATGGTTACATGTACCCATATGGTGTTTTTGAGCAATATTCAAACACATTGCAATTATAACTGTGTGGAATAGCTTATCAAGCACATCACCTGTAACGAGATTTTTAAAATTTTGCCTTATGCTGTTGTGTTAGGTGCGGTCAAG
>NW_006408616.1:8079332-8102455 GCF_000296735.1 Chrysochloris asiatica
GGAGTAGAAAGCCTCATCTTTCTCCCGCGGAGCAGCTGGTAGTTTCGAACTGCTGACCTTATGGTTCGCAGCCCGATTCGTAACCACTACGCTACCAGAGCTCCTAGGAGAGTAGTAACTGGGATCTTAAAAGTTCATGACATCGTAACATCTAAGGTACAACTACTGGTCTCACCATTTGTGAAAGAAGAGTAATAAAAACTGAAGATGCTTGGAATCAATTGGTCCAGTAGATTAATGGAACACATGAACGTCAGTCTCCATGACTCTGAGACCAGAATTAGATGGTTCCCAGCTTTCTAATGTGAAAGGGGTCACATTAGAAGGTTCTGGATAGAGTGGGAGACAATGTAGAATAAAACTCAAAATTATAAAGAAGACTGGATTTAATGGCCAGAAACAGACTGGAGGAACCAGAGACTATGGCCCTCAGTCAATCTTTCGTTATGGAACAGAACTCAGCCCCTTGCCTAATTTTCAATCTAGTGGCATATAGGTATATAGGAGGTTTGTTTGAACTGTAAAGGTTTGTTTGACGGTAAGGTCAACAGTTCAAACTCATCAGCTGCTCCTTGGAAACCCTATACAGAGTTGCTATGAGTCAGAACTGCCTGGATAGCAAGCAGTTCACCACCACCACATCACCAGTGAGGTATGTCAACAATTCAAGATCAAATGGATAACATTTACCTGGGGACAAAGTTCAGAGGAGTTGGGAAGGAAGGGGGAATGGAAACAGGAACCATAAGGAGGAAGTGGGATAACTGTTATTACATGGAGGGATAGCAATTATCGAGATGAAATGAAGTGTGTGATTTGTTGGATGTAAAATTAATGATCTGTTCTGTAAACTTTCACTTAATTCACAGTGAAAACTGTTCTCTTTAATGATAATTTTGATTCCTGCAATCATTAAGTCTGAACTTAAGTTTAGATTTCAATATGGATGATGTGGAACAATGAATTTAGTTTGGCCCTTTGACTCTGGTTTATGAAAATAGCCTGAGCAATTAAGGTGTTTCAAAACAGTCAGGCCAAGTACAGGCTTCATAGGTCTCATACCAGGAGAACTAACTTCAGAAAAGGAGAGGGGCCCTAATGTAATCATGCATATTCACTGACCTGAGTAATCATAATTATGCAGTAATTATGACCCAAGTCATGCCTATGGGACAAGAATTGATAAGCTGAGAGCAATGAAAATTTTACTGATTAGCAAGGGAGCTTTCTGAACCCTTGCTTAAATATCTGTTTTTTAAATAGAAAACATAAAATCCCCAAAGTGAATCTCTATATTTAAGCAAAGAGTCTTTTCCTTCTAACAAATGCTAAATAAAAATGTTGAGTCTTGAATGATATGATTCAGTATTGAAATAACATGTTTCTTAGAACTTATTATGGGTTTCCAGATAAAGAAGTATGTGAAGAAGGCTCACCAAGCACACATGCTCTAACCATGGCATTTCTGAGACAAGTAGACCAAGATTCTATTCAGAGATAAGAGAAGTAACCTAGGAACATTCATTCTAAGTCTGTAAAATAATCTCCTTTATGCTTCCCTTTCTGTATGAAAAGTGAGTGAGTGGTAAATGTTTAGCAGAAAACAAACTAACATTTTCCAACACTGATAAATATAAACTGAGAACAACTACCTAAAAATGTTGCTTTTAAATTAAGACATTTGTGTAATCATTTAAAACAAAATATAAAAACAAGTTTTAAAATCTTGCCTATTAATCACTGTGTGACGGCAATGAATAGGCAAGATTTTACATATTTTAAATAAATATTGTAAATCTTACCTAAATTTTGATCATATTTGAAAAAATTTCCAAATACTATTGTCAATCATTAAATAAATACCATTTTTTTCTAAAGTAATACACCATTATTTTGTATTTCAGGTATCTTAACAGTTTTATTTCACAAAGAGAAGTCTAAGAATTTTTTTAAAAGACATTTTCAAAGGAGACACCCTTTACCATAAAATAAATTTGTATAATTTGGGAGAATAAATCTAAAATGTATATTTTTGACATATGTGCCAATTTTACAATTAGTACAAAAAAGATAAAGTTAGCTGAAATTTTTAGAAATGTAAAAACCAGGCAACCTAACTATACAATCTTGCTGTAAAAGTACTTATATCAAAGTCTGCACAAAATATTTATGCAATATGCCAATTTAGTTCCTCAAGTCACTTTTCACTGCCGGCTGGCTTTTCCATTTTCTGTTGTCTCCATCCTGAAAAATAGGCAAAAAGGAAGAGTTGGTAAAATAAAACTCACACTAGCTACCCATATTTTTTTCTATTTCATTATCTTTCACATGAAAATTAAAATCTAACCTACTCATAGGCAAGAACAACCTCAGTACCAGACAGGTACTAACTTTAGGGTTCTTCTACTTAGTCCAAAGTCATCGTTTTACACATGAGTGAAAACTGAGGCCCAGAAAGATGAAGTGACTTTCCCAAGGTTACATTTCAAAGCCCACTGTTTTTCTCACACTGCCATCTTCCCACTCCAGTAAGAACTTTAAAGGGATCATGTGATAAAGGATTTATTTTCTTTTCCATTACATTCCTTTACCAATAAGATGATTTCTTCTTTAAAAATAAAAAAAAGAGTAAGATAATCAGACCAATTTATTTGATTAAAATCAATATACTAAAACCTTTATTACTTAATAGGAAACTATTTTCCCAGTTATTTTATACATCTCATGAAAGGCCTATGTGGCACTGTATGACAAGCACTGGACTGCAAGGTCAATTTGAACTGCAAAGTCAGCAATTCAAACTCACCAGCCACTCCTCAGAAATCGTATACTGGATTGCTATGAGTAGGAACTGACTCAACAGTACTTAACAACAATGAAGAGGTTTGGGAAAAAATTCTGCTATCTTTCACTTTTTTTAAATTCTATTTTTCCACTAATTTTTAAAGCATCTTTGTATTAAGTGTTATATAGTAATAATATTTTGCTCTATGATTTTTCTCTCTATGAGATTACTGAGTACAGGAATTCCCCAGATTACAAATGAGTTTAACTTCTAAACATGTGTTTAAGTCTAATTTATATGGAAATTGGAAAGTTAGATGCAATTCGTATCTAATGTTAGTCAGATATTTGTCTTAGTATGAGGGTAAGGCAAAAGTACCACTACAAAATCATAGAAACTTTTATTAAACCGAAACATCAACATGTGAAGCTATTGTTTCCATTTCTCTAAGGAGTCCTGGAGTGGCACTGTGGGTTAATGCGCCAGACTGCAAAGCCATTTGAACTGCAAGCTTGGTCAAGCTTACCAGTTGCTCCTCGGAAACCCTATACAGGGTTGCTATAGGTCGGAACCGACGCGACAGCATTTAACAACAACCCCTTCACCCAGCTGTTCTTGGATTTGTTTTTGTTAAGAGTTGTTGAGGAACAAAAAGAAGTTTGAAAGGACAAGAGCAGGGCTGTAGGGTAGATGGGGTAAGGTTGCTCAATGGAATTCTCAAATGAGCAGGTGCACTGCTGTGATGGAAAAAGGTCCTTGGCACAACTTTTTTTTGTTTTTTCACCAATGCAGTTTTCAATTTTCTTAAAACTTCATAGTTAAGCACACATGATTGTCCTGTGTCATTCAAGAAAATCTTTCAAAATTACTCCTCTGAAATTCCAAAAAACAGTCACCATAACCTTTTTTTTTTTTTTTTTAATGTTTTATTATGAGTTATGTGATAGTTTACCACCATAACCTTTTAGTCTGACTTTTCTGAATTTAACTGGCTCAGTAGATTCTCAAGTGTTGTGATTGGACCTTGTTTGGAAAGCACCCTGATGAGACTAAGACAAATGTGTTACTGAGAGAACATGTCTGCATTCATTCACTGATGGTAATTTAAATAGCATTCACACTGTTTAAACACTTTTTGACTTACCCTCACAAAGTGTATTACGTGTAAAAAACACCAAAGAAACACTTCCAGGTACACTAAAACATCTTAACATAATAATATAAAAATATTAATTTGTTGTGAGTCACACAATCATGCCTATCTGTTATTATGAACCATTGTACATACCTGAATTTTTTAATATAATAGGTTTCATAGGGGTTGGGTCCTAACTACAGGTTCTAAGTAACTATGATGTTCATAATCTGGAGACTGCATATCTATTTTAAAAACTGCTCTAACGAGCCAAGTACTTTCAGGTTTATAATCAGTATGATTAGACTTTCCACAAGTACTAAGAACAAAAGAAATTATTTTCTTTTCTGCTTAAAAATAACACATTATCAGCAGTTTAGCTCAACAAATCAAGGGCAAAAGTTACAAAAATAATGAAAAGAGCTCTTTCCTAGAATTGTCATACTAATAGTCCACTACTGTTCTATGAATTTGGAAATTGCTAAACACAACATACAAACAGCTTATTATGGCATGATACAGGCAATTATCAAAACCAGTTACTACAATAAATAATACAAACCCATTTTCCTCTTTAAGATGTTGATACAACTCAGCTCTGTTATTAACAGAGTTCAAACGTCCAGCAAACTCTTGATGCTTTCTGGAATTAGCAGTATTAATTCTATTACTCCACAATGATAATAAGGATACTGGTCCTGGTGTTTCATTTGAAAAACAAAAGAAAAAAATCAAGGTAACATTACTTTAAAATGCCAAAATTTAACAATTCTACCTTACACTGCTCATTTTTTAAATCATCCTCTAGTCAAGGTAAAATCATCTTCCTTTTATTCTACTCTAATTAGAAAAATCTCTGTAACTCTTTAAAACATATCAATTTAATGTGACACATTTGCTAGGCCCTTCTTGACACAGGATAATTACATGAAGTTAACCACTTGACATGTCAAGAAATGCCTTTATTCTACCTTAGCTATAGATTGATAGTTTGTCTGGGTATGCAATTCTATGATTAAAAAACACATCTCCATATTTTTTAAAGAAATTTTTCATTGCACTACATCTCCCAGTAGTACGTTTTTTTCTTTTAAGTTTTTAACGTGAATTGAGTGATAGTTTACATGAGAGAACATCAGTTTTATACTCATCATTTCATTGCAATGATTATAATCTTATCCATGCACCATCATTCAACAGTGTTTGCTTTTATTCCCTCTGTTGTTTTTCTTTTAGGGGGTGGGCAGGGGATATACACAAAAACACTCAGGAATATATAATCATTTAAACAACTAAAGGGCACATTGTGCAAGCCTGCCTCCTGGCTGCAGGTACACAGTCTTTCTCTTTCCATGAGTCTACAGTCCTTAGATGCTCTATTTCTCCAAGTCCTCATCTCTGCCTTCATCTTTGCTGTTGCTGTTTCTCTGGATAGGGTTCCACACTCCATTCATGCTCTTCTCCCTTGATGGTCCTAGGGTCCTCTGTTCCTGGACTATAAGAGTAACTACTTCCCCTTTCTGCTACAGAACTTCTACTGTTACTTGACAGTCACAACTTACCACTGAATCACAAGATTCTTATCCTCCTATCTTTTCAACAGACCAATCGAGACAAGATGAAAACTATTCAGTGGGGATTCTACCCTCCCCCACTCACTCTGAAACTAAACTCACTCTTGAAAACTTGTAAGTCAGTCACTTTATGCTTTTATAACCATCCTCCCAAACCCCCATTTTAGGTAGCCAATGTGTAAGTTGCCCATCCCTATCAACCCTGTGTACAGAGGGGATAGGATTGATATTTGATGTGAAGACTCCTTTTCTTCTCAGTTGATACTCTGAGCTACTACATCCATAAGTATAGGTCAAGTTCATCAAACTATAGCAATTTACACTTGTTTCATCAAAAACTTCTTCTTTTTTTTTCTTCAAATCATCCTCTAGTCAAGTTCTGATCATCAAGCCCACGGAAACTAGATCAAATTGGTATTATCTACAAGTTTGGGCATTCTTGTGTGTCTCCCCTCACTTTGTATCAGCTGGACTCTTCACTCTCAGCTTTAGCCCTCCATGGCTATGTCCTTGTCCGTAGGCTCAGGAGTCCCCAGGTCTCACTCTTCAGATCAGCCCTTCCTCTTCTTTTATCTCCAGGTCAATGGGAGTCTATGGAATGTGGGTGAATTCAGCTCTTTCCTTCATTGCTGCCTTTCCCCCTCCTCTTCCACTCACCAGTAGACCAATGTGGTTGCCAGCAAGCTTACAGTCCTGCTCATGTGTTCTCTTTGAGTTTCGATCTTGGAGGGGGGGTTGTCCCAAAAGGACTTGACTGTTTGCCTTGATGGCTCCCCAGTGAACAACTTGGTTTTCTTGTAGTAGCCAATCAGTCGGTCATTTTTGATTTTTGGAGTTTTTCTGTTGGTCTTTCTTTCAAGAAGTATCTTCTGTTCCTCTACCTGTTCTAGGCTTGTCTCCAGCAGTATTTTGAGAAGTTTGAAGAATTTCTGATTCCTGATTCTTTGTATGTGATCTATTTTTAATTCTTGGGAAGAGGGGATCCGTTAGAACTCCAATCCAAACCATTTGCTATTGAGTCAATTCCAACTCATACCAACATCCATGTGTCAGATAGAAGTGGGCATCATAGGGTTTGCAAGAGATGATATTTTTGAAGTACATCACAGGCTATTTTTCCAAGGTGCCTCTTCTGAGTGGACTTGAATCGAGAGACCTTTGGTTAGTAAACAAACACTTAAACCATTTGCACCACCAAGGAATGCCTGTGTACAACAACAGAAATATATAAAAAGCAAATAAGTGTTCTTTCTCCTTAGAATGAACCACCAGTCACTGCAATCTGACTAGTCCTTGGGTCTTAAGGAAAAGCAAGGCATGGATTAAGAGGAGGCGAGTTATTTTCATTAGAAGCAAGACAGCAACCTTTTGGCAAGCCATTTACCCTAAGAAGTCTAAATCTACTTTACTTTCAAAATAAGTAAGGCCTAGAATCATTTACAATGCCTAGAATTTCTTCAAAAGGAAATTCAACCTATCAGTGAATAACAAAACATAACATCCTTTACAATGAAAATATTGTGCAAAAATAATACCTTCACTAAAATTTATTCACATTTTATGAAGTTAAATAAAAACATATTAAAGCATTGCTATAAAAATCACAGAAACGTTTATTAACAAAAATATCAAATGTGACGCTATTTTACTTTGCCAACATCTCCTCCATCTAGGTCTCCATTAACTCCAATCTTGCTTCAAAGACTTGATGGAAAGATAAGCTCTTTGACGTAGCTGACCTCCTTACACTACTTTAGGAACCCATAGAACCAAAAGTTTGCTGAGCCCAAGATGTTCGCTTAAAAATGAACATGCCAAACCATGTGATATCTCAGCTTCAGTAGTTATGATCAATAGTAGTTCTACAGTCTTCTTACACCAGTTTCTTGAGTATCAGCAAGTTTCTTTATTCACCCAGATTTGACGGTCTTCCTTTAATTGTCTCACCTTTGAGGTCTTCTCAACCTTTCTTAAAACATATGATCCATCTAAATCTGTTTTATACAAGGCATCATTCCTGTAAACTTGTTGCATGGCTTAAATGACTGGGGAAGATGTCCACTTGAGTTTTGTTAAAAATTTGACAATAGCTCTGACCTCAAAATCTTTTTTTTTTCCATGGCACTAAAAGCATCTATTTTCTTAAGAGAGTCCGGACAAGACTAAGACAAGTGTATTACTGAAAGAACTTGTCTGCATCTATCCATTGATCACAGGATCACAGAGACATGCTTAAACACGTTTGGCTTGTAATAAACCCGGGCATGTATTAACTGGCATTTTTTACTTAGTCTTATATTTTATCAAGAAATGAGTAATATCTGATCCTTCCTTAAGTTCTGTAAGATTTTAGGGAAAATATTTTGTCCTTAACAATCCAGCATTTAGTATAGTGTCAAGAAAATGAACTGATTCAAATTTGTATAATTATTAAAAAACAAAAACAAAAACAAAACTAACTTTATTTAAAAAAATGCTTATTTACCAGAGGCTTCATAAATGAAATATAACACTTTTTCTTTAGTATTTGCTGCCTATATTTCCCAAAGCTGTAGACAGAGGTTCACAACAGTACCCAGAAACAGTTCAAAGCTCTTCCTCATATATATACAACAATAATAATCAACACTGCACAAAGCACAGCTAAATTGAAAACCTCTTTACTTTCCACTTTACCTTTTGATTTTTCCACTGGTGGAGTTTCATCTATTTCAACAAGGGGCTTTTTGTTTGGAGGTTCTGGGGAATCAGGTGAATCTTTTATAATCTCAGATTCAGCCAATTCTTCTTTTCCACGTTCTAAAATTCCTTTTAATCTTTTAAGAGGAAAATATTAAATTTAAAAATTTAAATTTTTAGTAGTTGAAATAATTAAACTAGACTTTGCACAGTAGTTTTAATAAAAGACAGCTGCTCTTACAAATTAAACCTCATGGCTAATCTTAGGACTAATCAGAAGCTAAATCACAATCTAAAACCAGGTAAGAAAATATAATGAATTAAACAGGCTTCCTTTTTCTTCATAGTAACGTAGTAATTTGGTAATGCAATTAACTGCAAAATTTATTTTAATGGAGGACTTGAAGCTAAAATTAGAAAGGTTAAAAAAAGATCTTAAGAATAAACTTGACAATTTTCATTTTTAAACACGGACAAAATTCTGTTTCAAATTACAAATCACATTATGAAATCTACTAGCATTTATTCGCTAATCTGCAGGAACCTAGTTTCATTCTACAAGTTAGCAACTCCACTATATACTTATTTTAAGTTTCCCCAGAGCACAGAAACACTTTCAAAACATACAAGGCTACACTTGGAGCCCTCAGTGGGGTATAAATGAGGAATACTTTTTTTTTTTGCCCTCTTCTTAATGTGAGCCAATTCTGCTTCAGAAATTTAGTAGCCATACACAGGATGTGAATTAATTTCTAAAGTCAAAGAGAGTAAGTGTTCTACTGATCTATGGGTGAAAGACTGTCAGAATTAGTTTAAAAATATTCCAGTGATGAAGAGGGGATGGTGGCAAGGGGAATACACAAGGATATATATGAAATGAGATTTGTCAAGAATTGACAATTGTTCAAGATGGATGTGGAAACTATTTATTCTACTTTCGTACGTGTTTAAATTCTCCATAATGAAAAGTTTTGTTTCAAAGGAATTTTACTGCACTGACATACTTACTTGGTTTTCTGCCTGATTTCTGGGAAAGAGGTGGAAGATGTGTGGATGTATTTTTATTTATAACCATTTTTTGTGTTACATATGTAACACAAATGTAACCTTGGCACCATTATGTAACTCACCAAAGAAAAGAGAGTATACCAATGAAGAATGGGTTGCACAATTAAGACTCTCTGCTCTTCCTCTATGTTCCAAAGGGTACCTGTGCCAATTTTTATAACAGTACTTTCTGCACTTAGTCTAATCACTGACTGCCTTGCTTGTCTCTACTACAACCCTGCACATTCTTTCAGGGCAGAGATTTTATGCCAGATGTCTGCCGCATCACAGACATTCACTAAATATTTACTGAATACAGAAAACCATGTCCTCAAAGTTCATAATACATAAAGTAAACACTGATACCAAACTTCATGTATTATTATTTTCAGAATTAGGAAAAATTGACACAATTTTTGCCTTCAACAACAACAAAATGATGTATGTCATGCAATAACAAATGCCAAGGTATGAGGAGAAAGTAAAGCTTAAAGAGTAATGGTTATGTGTCAACTTGGCAGGGACATAATTCTTATTGGTTTGGCAGTTACGCAATAATGAAATTTGACAATTATGTACTGATATAATTTAGCAGTTACATAATGATGTAGTCATCCTTCATTTTGTAACTGAAGTGGTGAACCACCATTTATGGATAACATCAATTTTTGCACTAACAACCTGGTCTTTGGAACACAGCCATGTCAGTAAGTGAGGTCTGCAAGTATAAACATGCTAACCACAGAATGCAATATGCCACAGTTTATATTAACACCAAGAAGTCACCTCTCTGAATCTTGCCAGGATTTTTCCTGTTCATAATCTTTCACTGCTTTCTCAGATTTGTCTTCTTTGTCCTCCCTCTTCCTTCCTCGTTTTTTTCGTTCTTCTTCTTCTGGGGGCTTGCTCCTACACGCCATCAGACATTCCAAGACTCTCTGATGTTTCTCTGAGTTGTTAATATGGGCTCTGACAAGAGTTTCTAATTCATTCCACATGATACGGTATTGTTCATCTCTACAGTAAAGAAAATTAAAATTTGTATTTTCTTAGAAACATTCTAACATTAAACTGTCGTTTGCTACTAGTAAAGAGAAAGGAACTAATACACACAGATTTCTTTAAACTTAAACCCATTTCTAGCAAGCCAATTCAGACTCAGGCAACCTTGTTTATTTCACAGACTAGAACCCACAGGATACTGGGCAATTAACGTGGTGTTCTAAGTTAAAATGTATTCAGTTCTGCTAGTCTATAAATTATTTTATCTCGGTCATTTGCATACATACACACACACACACACACACACACACACACACACACACACCAAACATAATTTATGAACAGAATGAGTCAGCTTAAAAACAACACATAACTAGTAAATGTGATGCGTTAGAAAGTATGAAAAAAAACTACCTTTTAGGGCCTTTTCCCCTCGTACCAACTGTGGAAATTGGCAAAGGATCATTTTTTCTTTCCATGTCAACTAAGTTGTATATTGTTTTCTGACAGTTTAACACATCTTCTTCTGTCAAAGATTCTTTCACAATAACACTGGCCAATGGGACTACCTGTTAGATTTTTTTAGAAAGAACACAGAAAATATGTCTCAAAAAACATGATACCATCCATCAAACAGCAAATCACCTAGACAGAATTTCAACTCATCTTAAAGATACAGCAAGAGAATCTATAACCACTACTTCAATGTTTCATTATTTATGTACTTCATTAATTGAAAAATCATGTAAGTTACATGTTCTGCAACTTGTTTCCATAAAGAAAATATAGCTAGCTTAGCAGAAAAGTTGAAACTACTTAAGTACTTACTGCTTGCATGTTGAAAATGGTGGTCTGTGAAATAATCATAGGCCAGTAGCGGGTGTGTTTTTCTAACTGATCTTTTGCTCGTTCCAAAGGGACCTCAAGACTTCCATCGATTTTATATCTGGGGTCTAGAAAAGGAGTTAATCTGTTTTCCCTCATAAATTCACCAAAATCCTAATGATAACCAAATAAGAAAAAAATTAGACACTGTTTTCTAATGCTTCCATATGGATTACATGTATGTAAAAGCCTGCCTCCCTCACAGCTTCTTGCTCTGTGGTTCACTGCAAAGCATTTTCTCTAAAACTGCTGCTTTCCATCACTCCTTTCCTCCCCTACTTTGAACATAAAACTCATCAGCTTTTCTTCAGTGGAGACAAAGAAATGCAAAAATGAATTCCTGGTACTTCTGCTTTATAAAACTAAGGAACACTTGTTTTTCTTCTCGGACTGTGAACCTAAGGGTCAGCAGTTTGAAACTACCAGCTGTCCCACGGGAGAAAGATGAGGCTTTCTGCTCCTGTAAGGATTTACAGCCTCGGAAACCCTGTACAGGGTCGCTATGGGTTGGAATCGACTCGACAGCCCTTAACAACAATCTTCACATAATACCAAAATGTTAAGTGTTTATCTCTGAATGGTAAAATTATACTTTATTAAAATATCTGTATTCTCCACATCTTCTATAATGAATAACTAGGATTTTCCTTTATTTTAAAAAAATATGCAAGAAGAAGAAGGAAAAAAAACCTAATCAAAAGTAAATACTTACAGTACATAACACTGTGGTAAACAAAGTATATTTATATACATTATTAATTTTCATAACCACCGTAAAAAGTAGTGATAAAAAAACAGATGCGAAAGAAGGGAGCAGGAATAAAAAGTTAAAATCAGGAAACAGAATTTCTTCCAAAAAGAAACACAATTTCCTTGGTATGCTGATCTATTCCTTTTCCAAAAATACACAAGTTAATGGTGGTATTTCAAAGGAGCAGCAATACAAATATTCCAGTGTTTGTTTGTTTCATTTAAGACGACAGAAATTTTATCAGTTTCCTTTCTTTCCTATATTTTCAGTGTGCTAATGCCATCACATATTTCTCAGAATATGCAGAATACATAAGGAAGACTACATGGTGAACAAGTATTACAGGAAATTCATCTGATTAGATAATCAACTTTGATCAAACTTCTTTCACAGATCCTAGCATATAACAGACTCTAAATGGATACTTTCTAAAAGATAATCAATTTATAAGATAAAACTTATATATTAAAGCCTTACTGTAATCCGGTAGTCTGTAACTCTTCCTCCACACCCTTCACTAATTGAAGGAGGATCTTCTAGAATAGATCGAGAACTGCTGAGAACATGCAGAAAAATCTCTCCTCCATGGCTACTAAGCATATGACTAATGACTTTGGAACCTGACTTGCGTGGCTGTTCCAATAAAACAGAACGACCTGTCAAAAGCAAGATTACTCTATCAATAGTGAAACTCAAATGGACGCTGACTTTTCTCTTTAATATTTATGCCTAGATTTTTCATTTGAGCCCTGCATTTTAATCAGCACTACTAGTTGATCATATCTCTGTTTCAATTCTTAAAAATCTGAATTCTCATCTTAGCTATGTCTTGGCCATTTCAAGTTAAAATAGTTATATGGACAATTTTTCAAAACAAGTACCGTGGTCTCTGGTCCTATGTTTGGTTGTGCTGCTATTCAATTACAAGTTCACACAAAATTTTCCTCCAAGGCATCAAGAAGGAAAATAAGACAACCGCTGCGTGATCCTCAAGTCAGCAATACTACAGAGCATTTGGAAAGAGGGCACAGTCTCTATTCATTTCAGCAATACTCTCTCAATGCCATTTTTATACTAACTAGGTTCTATTTCATTAAGTCCAAACACTGTTTAATCTGTACTTAATGTAACAATAAACTTAATTCGTATGATAAAGGCAGAGTGACTTTTTAAATTGGTTCTAAAACCTAGCTGATCATAACTATCATCACACCAGGAGATCCTGTAGAATTTTGATTTTGTAAATGTAACCCAATAATTTTGATTTTTAAAAAAACAGTTTCACACAAGGAAATATAAATTTAAAAAGGATGATGTAGTATAATAATAAAAATATAATGTCTATTTAAGAAGGCATAGTAGTCAAACAAAAACAAGTCTATACATACTTAGTAATTTAAAATTCCATTCGTTTTTTCAATTGAATTGATTCTTAAAATACAATAGACCAAGATAAGTAGTATGCATTCTCTTCCAAAAAGAAAGAAAAAAAATCAATTTACATTCTAAAGATCAAGATTTTAAAATTATATATATATTTATAAAATAAAATGTCCTTAGGCACAACAGCCTAAACACCTAAAGCAATCTTAGTTTTAAACCTTAACTCTTACTTTCAAACCTTAGTTAAACTGTTGAAGATTATTTCTAATTATGTAACTTTAAAATAGTTTTAGGGGAAATAGTGGCTAGACTTTATCGAATAAAATAGCTTTCCACATTTCAAGAATTCATATATCCACATATTCTCACTTGTTATTTCAGCTAAAGTCATTAAATGATGAAAGTTACCATTGAGAAGAAAATTAGTAAGGCAGGAAGAAGGTCTACTATTTACATCTACAGGTGAAATCCGATATGCTCCAGTACAATAATGTAACTCTGAAATAGAAGAAAATACTGATTTGAAAGAATATAAAGAAATATTCCCACATTAAAATTTTTTTTAAAAAGCTCCAAAACACAAATTAACTGATACTTGTACAATCTTCAAAGAACCTTTTTCACTGATTGTTTTCCGTCAATTATTTAAAAATACCTACCAATATGATTTGTCCTTGGTGTGCACCACTTTAACGTTACTGTCTCTTTAAATGGGCCTTCTCTACTGCTGCCACCTAAGTGAGTGTCACCTTTACAAACAAATCAGACAAACAGGAATATTACTAAATAGAACACAAGCTTCAAATTATATACCAGAGCTTTCCAAATGATTCTAAGGATTGTTAAAGAAAATATACTTCTGGGAGAGAAGAACCCTAGAAAAATGCCAATGAGTTTGAATATTAGCTAAGATGAATGTAAGTATTCAAATTTCCTCCAAATGAATTATTAACTAAATTAATCGTTTCAGTCAATTGCACTGAAAAAAATCAATAACAAAAACTTAAAGAACTTTTCAAGAATCTACAATTGCTCCAGGTCTCCCACTAGTTGTTGTTAAGTGTCATGGAGTCAGTTCCGACTCACAGCGACCCTGTATAGGGTTTCCAAGGAGGGGCTGGTGGGTATGAACTGTTGACCTTGCAGTTCACAGTCCAGTGCTGATCCTACAGCATCACATCAGAAGTCTCCCAATAGTACTGGATAAAATATCACAGGGCTAAGTATTCAAGAAATGCACAATTAATTATATGAATCCTAATGAGTCTATTTAGAAGAAATAAAAAATAAAGAATCTAGAAAACTAGTATATAAGGAGATACAACAGTGAGCAATTTTTGCCTTAGTGAAACTTATAATAAAGTATGAGAAATAAGTGTTAAATAATAATAAATGTAGAACTAACTATATAGATGGCAAAAGTTGTAAGGGAGATGTATACAGTGTGAAGAAAGCCTATTCAGAGAGACTTAATCCATTCAGGGAAGGCTTCCCTGAGAAGTGAAGACTGGTCTAAGTTCTAAAGAATGAGTAGAAATTGACTAAAGAAGTGGAGAAAAGAATATTCAGGCAAAGGAAATAGCAGGTGCCTAGATCTTGTGGCAGGAGAGAGAATGAAGAGTATCATATCATCATGAATGAAAGAAGAGAAGAAAGTATGCTGTGAGATTAGAATGCAAATACAGAGTACTTGAAGGCATTTAAATAATTTGGTCTTTATTATGAGGACAACAGAAAAGCATCAAAGGGCTTAAAGCTAAGGGCAACATAGTCAGGATTAGCATTCTGGCTAGTGGGTCAAGTGAATAGAGACAGACCATGTAGAAGACTACTATGGGATACTGTTACTGCTGTTGTAGTTGTTAAGTGCCATCAAGTTGGTTCTGACTTATACTGACCCTGAATAGGGTTTCCTAGGAGTGGTTGGTGGGTCTGAATCGCTGACCTTGTGATTTCTCCCACAGTGCCATGCCATGACCGTGGGATACTAGGTAAAAAAATAACAGGCTGGATTAGGGAGATTGGAATGTCCAATGTGGATAAATTTGAGCACTATGTAGTAGATAAAATCAAGGAAATGTGAAGATGGAATTAATATTCATCAAGGAAATGAGAACGAGAGAAATCGTTCAATGATGACTCTTGAGGTTTATGCCCTATATAACTGCAAAAACTATAGCTAAAGAACTTTAGAAGACCTGGGCACAACTCAAATTGGTTTGGACATTTGAATTTTAGATGCCTTAAAGACAACTAAGAGATGACAAGGTATCTCTTTCAAGACACAGGCAGTAAACTACATACATACGGTGATTAGGGGAGTCATCTGGGTTATAGTGTAACTACTCATACAAGTTGTTGTATGTGCCGTGGAGTTGGTTCTGACTCATAGAGACCCTGTACAGCATTTCCGAGGCTGAAATATTTACGGGAGCAGAAAGCCTCATCTTTCTCCTGTGGAACAGTAAGTAGTTTCGAACTGCTGACCATGCAATTAGCAGCCCGATTCGTAACCACTACGCTACCAGAGCTCCTTTTAAGTGGCAGCGTCAATGGACTCAAGCATGGCAACAATAGTGAGGTTGGCCCAGGACCGGGCAGTGTTTTGTTCTGCTGTGCATAGGGTCGCTATGAGTCAGTACTGACTTGATGGCACCTAACACCAACTCATACAAGACCCTGCTCTGATATCACATTCTCTAACTCTCAGAAGCATAATCACATAATCTCCTCTGTGTATGTGTCATACAGACATACGACAGGTCAAATCAACAGGTATTTTAAAGAAATAGATGTTACAAAGAGTTATTTTTAACCTTTCTCTAAGTAAAAAAAAATTATGTTTATTAGCTCTGGATTCCTAGTAATTTACACAAATTATATCTTTAAAAAATAACTTCTCTACTAATTTTCCTAAACAGATATGTATTTATCTTCATAGTTTTTCTTCTGCTAGCAATTCATATTAAGTTACATCCAGGATTCCTTATACATGTAGCAAACGTATAACTAGGTCACACTTTTGTAAACAGATGTATTGTCTTAGTTATTTAGTGCTGCCACAACAGAAACAGCACAATTAGGAGGCTTTAACAAACATTTCTTTTCTCACAATTTAGAAGGCTAGCAGTCTGAACTCAGTGTGTTGACTCTACGGGAAGGCTTTCTCTCTCTCTGAGGGATCTAGAGAAAGGTCCTTGTCTCTTGAGTTTCTGCTCAGGTGGGTTGGCATCTCTCTTCCCTTACTTCTGCTACTTAGTTTGTTTCTTCCTCTACTTTGCTTCCTAGCTCTTTTATACCTCAGCAAGCACTCTGCATTAACCTTGACTTACTTACATAACAAAGACAACCATTCAGCTATGGGATTACAAGCATGAAGTTTAGAGGTTAGGAATTATAACCCCTATTTTTTGGGGGGACACAAAATTTTAGCCATAATTTTTATCCAACATGATCAAAGTTAACCATTTACTTCTCTGATAACATCAGTTTAATACAGTAAGCATTCTCAAGTATTAGCCAAATATCAAAACTTAAAGGCTTTTAAAATGTCCTTCAAATCTTACAATAGCATTTAATTTTAGGATTCAATGGAATATTATTGTTTATCTAATTCAGTGACTTTAATTTACAAGTGTGTGAAGTAAAGTCTGGAAACATGAACACTTGCCAGCTGGTGGCTGCGCTTTAGCTAAAACCCAAGTCTTCTCCTATAACCACACCAATATAGTGGCCAAAGTCATGATTGTGAAGATGATATCTACTAACTGAATTCATTTTTAGAGGAAAAAAGCTAAATTTCACATAAGCGTGTTTCAGTCCAGGCAAGTGTAAGTCTAACACTCGTTCAGGTCTGCTTCTGTTCTTTCCCTACCCAGGGTTCCTTGCTTCAAAAAGAAACTATGACAAGACTGCAATGACTATCTTTCTCGGTATATGTCCCATTACCCAACTTTTACCCCAAAGTAAATTTTACAGAACACAAGTTCCATGGTCATTAGTAGGTGACATTGTCTGCTAAGTTTGATAAAGGCTGAATTAATAAAGTTTCGCAGCCTTGTTTACTAAAGAATTTCACAAGACTATTAATAAGCTTTCATATGTTGGATATCACAGAATAATCCTTTAAAATGTCTCTTACCACTTTTCAGGAAATCTACATGTGCATCTTTGTGATGAAGTAGCTCCACATCATAATTGGCAGATGTGTTAGCATGTTGTTCTTCCTTAAAGCAAATTTTAAAACAGCTGAATAATTTGGTTTTGCTTTCAAAATAATGAAGTTATTAAATATTCAACTTGCTTACTGCTTAAAGTAAAGTCAAATGCATTCAACGATAATTATCAATGATAAATGGTATAGTTTGTGCAGTAATTAATCTACTTAAAAATGCAATAGTTTTCCACAGCAATACGAACGCTTAAAAATTATTGACAATACAATGGTAGTAAAATAATGACTTTTTTTTTGCTTTCTATCACAATTAACATAGATGACTAATTCAGAAATTTAAGAAATTTATTTTTATTCCAAATGTATTATCTTGTCAACATTTTTAATGTAAAATACAATTCAAAGTTTTTATGAATGGAAACAGCTCTGTATAAAAAGAAAACAGCATCTTTATATTACTATAGCACATTAGCAAATGATTTTTATAAAAAACAGCAAATATAGAACTAATAAAAAAGTCTGGCAACTTGTTTTCACTATATATTAAGCAGGGATTTCAACACTATATATTTACCATAAAAGACAAAAATCATAGGGAGTTACACCAATGGCAAACAAATATGGTCAAAGGTAACAAATAGGGAAAGTATTTGTCAGCCTCAAGTATTTTTCCTATAATGAATATAAAATTATATATATTAAAATACACCTATTATGCTACTTTACTTGCTAATTACTTTTGCATCTGAAACATTCTACTGGGTAAGCCTACAATTTCTTTCAAAGAATCAGTCAGTAGTGGTGGTTGTATTGTTGTTAAGTACAGTCAAGTTGGTTCTGACACATAGGGACCCCGGCAGGGTTTCCAAGAAGGGCTGATGGATTACAACTGCCAACACTGCGGTTAGCAGTCCAGTACTTATCCTATAGCACCACACCAGGAAAATAGTAAAAAGATTACATTTTCATGGAATTTATTGGTGTTCATGGGTTGGTGATTAAAAAATGAAACTGAATTATATAAGAAAGTCAATTTGAAATTCTAGATAGACTGGCTATCTTCTATTTGTAGACATAGTCCATATAATTCAATTAAACTTCACTCAATAAAAAGTAGTATGTTCACTTACTATGAGCCAGGCATTGTACTAGTCCCAGACATTGAAATGATAATATTATGAAAATAAACAGGCAGCAAAATATTCACAAAGAAATCCATTTGTGAAATAATAAGACTCACATCTATATTTTTCAGTTACCGAGGAATAAACAAATATAAAATTATGAGTTACAAGCACCTTTATACTAGGTAAGTACGAACAAAAATATAGGAAATAAAAGATTCATTAAAATACACAAAGTAAAATCTAATAACACAACTCGAAGAAAAAGAATCACAGAAAAAAGTAATAATTTAGGATACAGCATAGTATTACTAAAAATGAGAATTAAAAAAAAAAACAAAAACTCATGATTTTATTAGGAAGGAAATACAGCATTTTGTTCTGTGATCCTTTCTTGATGCTTTTCAATTTTTACTGACCTGGTCAAAGACACTGAATGTGGGCTAGCAAAACAGAAAATATGACATGGGGGTAAAAAGTAAAGTTGGAATTAAAATAAATAAATAATACATGCTAAACAAATGTTTAAACACATTTTTTGAAGAGCCTTCAAAATAGCAGGTAAAACAACCACCAACCTTCATGGGAATATTTGTAATAGTAGTTGAAGCCAAATCAAAATGTTGCTGTACCAGAGTATTCAATTTGGTAGCAAGATGCCGTCCTGCACGAACACTATGGACTTCGCTGGTTAAAACTGCGGATAACTACAGAAAAGGAAGAAAGAAAAATAACCCCAAACGAGTTACGCATTATAACCTAGCACTAAATATTCTATAACCTATAAAAATATTTTTACTTTTTAAAATTTGGAAAACATGAAAAATTAAACACAGTATTTCTTTTGCAATAAATATTCATGCACTCATTCATTCAACAAATACTCATTAAATGGAACTTATTATATGCCAGAAACTTCATGAACCAGTACCTTCTCTGTCCTCTTAAAACTTAGAATGCAATACCCTTGATTTAAGATTTTATTTATAATTTTTACTTTGTAAGAAAAATCGATTTAAGGAGCTTTATAGAAATGTTGTAAAAAAAATACTTCACATACAGGGTTGCTAAGAGTTGAAAACAACTCAATGACACTTAGCAACAACAACTGACAGGACAAAACCCTGCAGATAAAACTGCTTATTAAGAATTTAACTACAAAAGATTCATAATCTAAGGTTATATTTGACATATTTACCAGGATAAGTAAAAAATTATCAGCACTGTGGTTATAATAAAACGTCTGTCCACATCCATAGCTGATGACAACCTTGAGCATGCATGTGAAATGATTCTGTTGAACAGACGAGTGACAGTGGATTATGTGGCAAATCATTTGTCAATCAGCCATGGCTCTGCCTATGAAATACTCTACGACAGATTTGGGTTTTGCAAAGTTTGTAGGAGATGGGTACTGAAATAACTCATGGAAGAGCATAAACTGAAGCGTTTGGACATCTGCAAACAAAATTTGGACCAATACTTGAGGGAAGGTAAAAGTTTCTTTTAAAAAATTGTTACTGGTGATAAGACATGGATTTTGATAGTAAACAACAGAGTATGGAATGAAAACATCCTCAATTGCCCACCAAGAAAAAGTTCAAAAGTCAACCATCAGTTTGAAAATTGATGCTTAGTCTTCTGTGATTCTCAAGGACCAGTGTTGGAACAGTATCAGGAAAAAGTTTCAACAATCAACAGTGCTCGTTACAGTGAGATGCTCACTGAAAAGCTGAAGCTTAAATTTAGGCTTAAATACAAGAGGACTGCTATCCAAGAGCATTGTGATGGTGCATGACAATGCACATCCACACACCTCTGTCCACAGTTGATACTCTGCAAATACTTCACTTTGAGGCCTAAAAGCATCCTCCCTAGAGTCCTGATCTTGCTCCAACAGACTTTCACCTGTTTGGTCCCCTAAAAGCAGCCCTTGGAGGACAAAGATTCACTTCTGATGAAGAAGTGAAGAGAGGGTGCATTTGTGGCTTGCAGCTAGCTCAGCCGAAAACATTTTTTTAATAAGGTAATGCAAAAGCTTGTTGATAATTTCAATCTGATGAACCTGACCTATACATACGAATGCAGTGACTCAAAAGAGGCAACAAATCCTTACAGCAAGAAACATCCCACCTCCTCCACACACAGAGTAGACAGAGATGGGCAACTTGGACATTGGATACCCAAATGGAGAGGGAGGGACTACAAAGGCAAGAAGTGACTGGCTTACAAGCTTTCAAGAGGGAACCTAGAGCTAGGGTGCATGGAGGAAGGCAGAATCACCATTGAGTACTATCCAATCTGTCTAGGTGGAGCAGATGAAATGAAATACAGATGGGTTACACGCGATACTGTAGTGAATAATGGTTATCAAGACGGATTGTGAGGGTTGGAAATGCAAAGGTAGACGTTTTGTAGCAAGGAACGGAGTGATTATTTCTCCAGTCTAGGAGCGGAGGAGGTCTCTGGGACCACCAATGGAGAAGGGCCGAGAGCGGGACCCTACCCAGAGAAGCAGAGATGCCTGAGATGGAGACAGAGACGATGACGTGGAGTGATGAAGCGGCTGGGGACTTTGGATCCAGAGAGGGAGAGGGACTGTGGGCCGAAGACTGGGAAAGGGGGGGGGGGGCGCGGAAGGTAGAGGACGGGTTTCTAGGATATACCCTTTGGTCAGAAGATGATCCATGGAGGGGATTGGAACCATGGCAATGAAATTATATATGATGGAATAAATGTAAAACTAAAGTTCTCTCATGTAAACTATCATATAATTCACAATAAAACATTTTTTAAAAATTTAATTAAAAAAAAAAAAAGCTTGTTGATAGCTGGACAAAGTGTATTGAAAAGCAAGGAGATTATATTGAAAAATTAACTATTTGCCTTTTCTAAAAGTTCAATCAAATAAATTGTAAAGCCAGAGTACAGATTAATTTTTGACTCACCCTCGTGTATTAAATTAAGCGAAACGAAAAACCAGAACATAAGAACACAAACATTAAATATAGCTATGTAAATGTGTTGTTGTTAGGTGCCACAGAGCCAGTTCTGATTCAGAGCAACCCTATGTATAAAACAAAATACTACCCAGTCCATCGCCATCCACACAACTGTTGAGATGTTTGACCCTATTGTTGCACCCACTGTATCAATCCATATCATTGAAGGCCTTCCTCTTTTTCATTGACTTATACTAAGCATAAGCATGATTTCCTACTATTCCAAATACGGCCCCTCCTGATATACAAATGTAAAGTATATGAGTAGTCTTGCCCATCCTTGATTCTAATGTTTTCCAACACAGATTTGTTTGTTCTTCTTACTATCCATAGTATATTTAATACTCTTTGCTAACACCATAACTCAAAAACATCAATTCTTCTTCGATGTTCTTTTATCACTGTCCAGATTTTGTATGCATATGAGGTGACTGAAAATACCACGGCTTAGGTCAGGCACACCTTAGTCTTTAAAACGATATCTTTGATTTTTGACACTTTAAAACCGTTTTTTGCAGATTCACACAATGCCCTATGTCATTTGATTTCCTAATTGCTGTCATGGCTGTTGATTGTGGATCCAAGGAAATGAAATCCTTGACAACTTTGGCATGTTGCTTATGGATCCAGTTGTGAGGATTTTTCCTTTATGTTGAGGTGTAATCCACAATGAAAACTGTAGGTGGTCTTTAACGTTCATCAGTTAGTTCTTCAAGTCCTCTTCACTTTCAGCAAGCAAGGTTGTGCCATTTGTACATCACAGGTTGTTAATGCACCTTCCTCCAATCTCAATGCTACTTTCTTCTTCAAATAGTCCAGTTTCTCAAATTATTGGCTTAGCAAACAAATGTATATGTATAGTGTAAAGACAATAATACCCTGATGTACACCTTTCCTGATTTAAAATCATGTAGTGTCCCCATGTTCTGTTCATATGACTGCCCTTTTTTTCTTCCAAATATAATTTATTCTACCACTTAGGAAAAGGTACATCTCTTCAAAGATGCAAATTTAGCTATTTTTATTACAACAGGTCTTCCTAGTTGCTGCAAATGATCTCGTAGAGAAGAACATCTGCTGCAGGTTCAATGACTGAGTCCCTCAAGGAGGTTTCCCAGGGTATCCTGTAGCCACTTACAGAAAATGATACTCTAGCCAGCCCTTACATTCATAGGAAGTATGGAAAATCAGCAACCTTGGACCCAAAAGCTGTCTGGTACAACACTAGATCTATGTTTTTTTAAACAATGTTTTATTGTGAATTATGTGGTAATTTACATGGAAGAACATTAGTTTTACATTCATCCTATTGTACATTGTTTCACTGCCATGGTTACAATCCCCTCCATGCATCATCAACCAACCAAAGGGTATACCCTGCAAGCCTGCCCCTGGTCATCAGCACACAGCTCCCCTCCCTCTCTGGGTCCAGAGTCCCCAGCTGCTCCATCTCGCCACGTCATCGTCTCTGCCTCCATCTCTGGCGTCACCGTTTCTCTGGGTAGGGTCCCGCTCTCTGCTCTTTTCCCTTAATGGTCCCAGGGACCTCCGCTCCTGGACTGCAAAGTCAACCACTCCCCTT
>NW_006408616.1:8103778-8116278 GCF_000296735.1 Chrysochloris asiatica
AGCCCATGCAAACCTGCCTATTCCCCCATCTGCCTTGTTCTTCCATTTTCCTCCCACTAACACTAGATCTATCTCTGAGGAAGCTGAGGAAGCTGAAAGTCATCACTCAGATAAATGATCCAGTGAAGTGTCCCTCGTTTGGGGAAATTGTGAAGGTTAGTACATCCCAAGGGTAACAGATAAGCCTCACCCTGGAGAAGTCACCTAAGTGATGGTGGAATGAGTTCCTCCACTGCCACCCTGTCATGGCTTTATACTCTCTGAACTTTCTACACTCAGTCATTTTGATTCCCTCACTCTCAAGTCCTCTTAGCCCCGTTAGCTTCTATGGCACAAAACTGCACACAACAGTTGTAGACTCATTCACACAGCACAGAAAATCATCACGTGTTTAAGCAGCAGATATTGATCCAGCAGCCTACGTGCTGCATCAACTACGTAAGACATGCCCTGTATTCACACTTCTAAGTACTCACATTAATAATGTAAAAATGAACTAGTGAAGCAGTCAACAATATGGATGAATAGCTTTCAAAAACACTATGCTGACCAGAAGAACTAGATGATGTCCAGCTATCACTATCATTTACTCTGAAAGGGCTCACATCAGAAGCTTCTGGATAGAGTGAGAGAAAAATGTGGAACAAAACTCAACATCATAGAAAAGATCCTGCTTCCTGGTCAGATAGAAATGGTGGAAACCCCAAGACTATGGTCCTTAGTCACCATTCAGGTCTAGAAATGTATTCATCTCCATGGCCAATTTTTCAACCAAACAATAAGCCTGCTGTTATCGAGTTTGTTCTAACTCAGCAACCCTGTATATGGTTGCTGAAGAGCTGCTAGTGGGTTTGAACAACGAACCTTGTGGTTAGCTCAAATGACTGCCTCTTGACCTAGGTACATGTTCTACATGAACACAATTAAGTGTTCTAGTCTTATTATTGGAGTACTGGTGTGGCGCTGAAGGTTAATGCACTGGACTGCAAGATTGCTTTGAATCACGAGGTCAGCAGTTCAAGTTCACTAGCCACTCCTCGGAAACCATACACAGGGTTGCTGAGTCAGAACCGACTTGATGTCTCTTAATAACAGGGTTGCTATGAGTGGGAACAGACTCAATAGGACAAAACAAGTCTCATTCTTCATAGCATTTGTAATTTTTTCTGATCGACACAGACGAAAGTCTTTGCATAGTCAGTGACAATTACACAGATATACAGTCCTGGTGTGAGTTCTGTGGGATAAAGCACTGGACTGCAAGGTTGGTTTAAGCCACAAAGTCAGCAGTTCACACTCACCAGCCGCTTCTTGGAAACCCTATGTAAGATAGCTATGAGTCAGAACCAACTCAAAAGCACTTAATAACAACATATCTCTGCTTTCAGTCAAGATCCATCTGATATCACCATTGATATTCTTTGCTCCATGTCCTCTTTTGAATCCAGCTTTATTTTTTGGTCGATAGCTATTGCTTATTACTGCAACCGGTTTTTAATTATCTTTAGCAAATTTTACTTGTATGTTCTATTAATGATATTGTTCAATAATTTCCTGTTGGAACACCTTTCTTTGGAATGGGCACAAATATGGATCTCTTTGGAGTCGGGTAACCAGGAAGCTGTCATCCAAATTCCTTGCACAGAAGAGTAAACACTTCCAGCACCGCATACATGGGTTGAAACATTTCTGGTATTCTGTTAATTCCTGACCTTGTTTTCCACCAATGCCTTCAATGTAGTTTGGACTTCTTCCTTCAATAACATTTGTTCAAAATCATATGATAACTCTTGAAATGGCTAACTACTAACCAATTCTTTTAGCTACAGTGACTCTATGTATTTCTTCCATGTTCTTTTGATACTTCCTACATAGTTGAGTATTCCTGAAAACTTAATTGTGCTCATGAGGAACCTGTACATAGACCAAAAGGCAGCTGTTCGAACAAAACATGGGAACACTGAATGGTTTAAAATTAAGAAAGGTGTGCAACAAGGTTGTATTCTTTCACCATACTTATTTAACCTGTATGCTGAGCAAACAATCTGAGAAGCTGGGTTCTATGAAGAAAAACGCATCATCAAGATTGGAGGAAGACTCATTAACAACCTGCGATATGTAGAGGATACAACCTTGCTTGCTGAAAGTGAAGAGGACTTAAAATACTTACTTGATGAAGTAGGACTTAAAAAAAATACTTGATGAAGATCAAAGAGCACAGCCTTTGCTACGGATTGTATCACAATGTAAAGAAAATAAAAATCCTCACCACTGGACCAATAAACGTTCTTTATCAACGGAGAAAAGACTGAAGTTGTCAAGGACTTCATTCTTCTTGGATCAACTATCCACACTCATGGAAGCAGCAGTCAAGAGATCAAACGACGTACTGCATTGGGCAAATCTGCTGCACAAGAATTAAAGTGTTGAAGAGCAGAGATGTCAGCTTGAGGACTAAGTACGCCTGACCCAAGCCATGGTATTTTCAATAACCTCATATTGCAAGCAAAAACTGCACAGTGAATAAGGAAGACCATAGAAGAATTGATGCTTTTGAGTTACGGTGTTCGAGGAGAATATTGCAAGTGCCATGGGCTGCCAAAAGAACCAACAGATCTGTGTTGGAAGAAGGGCAGCCAGAGTGCTCCGTGGAGGCCAAGATGGCCACACTTCATCTCTCAAACTTCAGACACATTGCCAGGAGGGACCGACCAGTTGCTGGAGAAGGATATCATGTTTGGTAATGTGAAGGGTCAGAAAAAGAGGAAGACCCCCAGCAAGATGGACTGGCAAAATGGCAGCATCAATGGGCTCAAGTGAGGTTGGCCCAGGACCGGGCCGTGTTTCATTCTGCATAGGACTGCTCTGAGTAGGTACCAACTTGATGCCACCTAACAACAACATAGTTGAAAAGAGATTTTTATAGTCTTTTGCAATTCATAGTGACCCTATATATGATTTCTGATGCTATAAATCTTTGTGGGAACAAAAAGCATCATGTTTTGCTTTTGTACTGTAACTCGAGACTTGAATTTTTTTCTACAATTCTTTCAGCCTGAAAAATACTGTGCAGTGTTCCTTCCTTTTGGTTTTCTAACTTCAGGTCTTTATACAATACATTATAATAATTTACTATCTTCTGGAGCTGTCCATTGAAATGTACTGTTCAGTTAATTTGTTTTATCATTTCTTCCTTTCACTTTAGCTACTCTGTGTTCAAGAGCAATTTCAGTGTCCTCTGACATCCATTTGGTTTCTTTCTTTCTTTCCTGTCTTTTTAGTGACCTTTGGCTTTCTTCATGTGTGATATCCTTGATATCATCCTACAAAACTCATCCATCCAGTCTTCGGACACTAGTGTACTGCATCAAATCTGATTTTGAGATGACCTCTAAATTCAGACGGGATATAATCAAGGTCATACTTTGGCTTTTGTGGACTTTTCTTAATTTTCTTCAGCTTCAGCCTGAACTCATATATGAGCAATGATTGTTCGATGGTCAGTCCCTAGGCCTTGTTCTGATTGATGAAACTGAGCTTCACCACCACCTCTTTCCAAAGATGTAGTCAATTTGATTTCACTGTATTTCATCTAGTACACAGTCACCATTTATGAGGTGGGGGAAAGAAAAGGTATCTGCAATTAATAAGCTATTGGTATTGCAAAATTCTATCATGCAATCTCTAGTATCATTTCTAACACCAACTGATGATCCTGCTTCTTTATTTCCAACTTTCCCATTCCAATCACCAATAATTAACAATGCATCTTGATTATATGGTTTAATAGATTTCAGACTACAGAATTAGGTAAAAATACAAGTTGGTATGTAAATGTATATAGCTATATTTCTAAACACAGACTAACCAAACCCAGTCACCAAGTCAATTCCGATTCATAGCAACCCTATAGCAGCTTTCTAAGAATGTACGTTTGAGTGGCTAATGGATGCGAACCACTAACCTCATGGTTAGTAGTCCAATGCTTATCCTGCAGCCAACCAGGACTCCTTAAATATAGTCTTGTTGTTGTTGTTTTGCTAAGTGGTGTCGAGTCGGTTCTGAACTCATAGCAACCCTTTATAGGGTTTCAGATGAATGGCTGGTGGGTATGAACCACTGATCTTGTGGTTCAAACCTACCTTGTGGTCCCAGTGCTTATCCTATGCACCACACCAGGACTCCTAAACATAGATTATTGTTGAAAAATGCTATGTGTTGTGAATCCAAGTAACAATCAACATAATCATCCTTTCCTTTAAAATTGATCACATTTATTGGAAAAGTAGAACCAAGGTTGAGGATTAGTTCCCATTGCCCCCAGATGGGTAACATAAAATTCTCTGTTACTAGTGTATATTTTTGTTAAAGATTATATTGCTTTTCTATTATGAGGGGCAAAAAATTTTTTCTATAGAGTAACAGCAGTCATTAAAGTAACTGAAATTCAGTTACACTTATTAAAGTAGTTGAAGAATAATACAAATTAAGTATGGCTATACACCAATCAATTAAAATTGAAATGCTAACAAAAGCAGGCAAAGGAGACAAATACTATAAATTCTATAATTTGTCAATAATAATTTTACGAGTCCAGGTGTTTTAGTATACATATTTCTTTTAAAATTTCGAATATTTTCCTGGCAGAAAAAAATTGGCAATGTGTATCACTTTAAATACTAACCTTATTAAGGATGTATTAATAACTCACAATAATCTTTTCTTCAGTTACTTCTGTACTTACTTCTTTTTTAGGGCGATCAGATACAAGACTATCTTCACCAACTGGGTAGGTATGGATCAGTACCAACTCACACCTCTGAATCTGCATAAGACTTAAGAGAAACTTGTCACTTAGCACTTTAGAATATATACTAAGTAAGATATTCAGACAGATGAAGCTAATGAACGGTTAACACTCTAGAACACTGTGCTTCCAAAATTAGTTATTACTGTGATCACAAAAGCTAAATATGTACTTTGCATAATAGCTGCAGTTGTATAAACACTTAATGAAGAATTCATAAAAATTAAACTCAAATAAAAGATACAGTAATTTTCTGTGTGCTTGAAAGATAAAAAAAAGGAAAAATTCCAATAATTAATCAAAAAACTGCCACAGAGCAAATAAACATTGTGCAATTATTTTCCTTTTACTGCTTAAGAACAAAACTAGGTAGTGCTAGTCATTACATTTCAATGGTTATTTTCAAGAATATATGATTATAAAGTTAAAAAGTTTCTTCAACATTTTTTTCTTTTAATTCCCAAACCTACGTGGTGCTGAGGGTTAATGCGCTCAACTGCAAAGTGGGTTTGAACCACAAGGTTGGCAGTTCAAGCTCACCAGCTGCTCCTTGGAAACTCTATACAGGGTCACTATAGGTCAATAACAGACTCAATGACACTTACCAACAACAACAACAGAAAATTTGAAAGAAAAATACTATTTAATGAACACTTATATTCTTCACTATTAGCTACATTTGATTATTCTACATATACATAAATATACACCCTTATTTTGCAGACATATTTCACTGAAATACTTCAGCATGCTTTAACCAAGTGAAAACAATCTTCCTCGTAACCATGTCATTATTCCACCTAAGAAAATTAATAGCTCAGTCCAAGAGTTCACAATGTAACTGTATGAAACATGTATTTTACAGTCTTATTTGATTAAAATTCATATACTGCAGTGAGCCACTATGTTCTGATTTATAATATACTGAATAATCCCACTAATAATGTGCTCATCTTATAAATTTATTGCACAGAGCATGAGAGACAAAACCATTACAAATTTGTATCTTAATTAATCCTTCTGATCAACTTTTCTTGTGGAAAAAGTGTACAGCTGCAAAATAAAGGGGATGGGGGGAGCAGCTTGTGATCACCTTTTTTGACTAATTTATTGAGGTAGGAAAAATTAAAAGGAATGCTACCAATCACTAATAATGTTTTCAGAAATTATTTTAAAGAAAATACACAGCTATAGAATTTAACATGTCACATTGGCAGGTTATACTCACTGATCTGAATTTGCAGCAAGCTTATTATGTTCATGAATGGTTTCTTGGACACAGTCTTCAAGCATTCGCACATGGCTATCACTATGGCATAAAAAAACACAGAAAACTATGGCTAAAAGAGTTTGAGAAAATATTTAAAACTATTTAGCTATAGGAACCCTGATGGCACTGTAGGATAAGCACTGGAATGCTAACTGCAAAGTTGGCAGTTCAAACCCAACAACTGCTCTGCTGTGAGAAAAACGAGGCTGTCTTCTCCCAAGATACTTAGTCTTAGAAACCCTATAGGGCTTCATAGGGTTACTATGAGTTGGAATTGACTCAATGTGGGTTTGATTTTTATTTAGCTATTATTGTTAAGTGGTGTTGAGTCATAGCGGCCCTGTATAAGGTTTCTGAGGAGCAGCTAGTGAGTCTGTACTGCTGACATGTGGTTCAAACTGACCTTGTGGTCCAGTGCTTATCGTACAGCACCACTCCAGGACTCCTTATTTAGCTATAGCATCTTGTTATAACAAACAAAACCACTGCCATCAAGTCGATTCCAACACAGTGATTCTGTATAGGGTTCTTAAAGCTGTAAATCTTTATGTGAGCAGAAAGTCCTTGTCGTACTCCCACAAAGTGGCTGGTGGGTTTACCGCTGACTTTGAGGGTAGCAGTCCTGTGCTCATCCTACAGCACAACCAGGGCTCTTTAACATCTTGTTCTGTTGTTGTTGTTAAGTGCCGTTAAGTCAGTTCTGACTCATAGCGTCTCTGTATAGAGCTTCCAAGAACGGCTGGTGGGTATGAACCACTGATCATCTTGTTATACTGTTGTTGTTGTTAAGTGCCACTGAGTCGGTTCTAACTCATAGTGACACTGTATAGGATTTTGGAGGAGCAGATGTTGGGTTTGAACTGCTAACCTTGTGGTTTGCAATCCAGTGCTGATCCTACAGCACTGTAATGCCTTTAGTGTGCTCAGTCCCAATATCCAACAACTAAGTGAAACTGCATGAGAAAAAAACAATCACATTGACTTGTAAGACAATTGAAATAGTTTGTTATTGAAATGAGTCCCATGTTGCCCGTTTTTTAAAACAGAACCCCAACAGAACATTAAGAATCCCTCAATGAAAGAAAGATTATAATTAACTTCTCACCTTTTTGCATTAGTAATACAAATTATCCGTCCTCTATTTCCAACACGTTCTGCATTCTCCATTAGTAAAGTACGAGCCTCATGTTGGTATTCTGTAATTTTGCAGAGGGTTTCCACTGCAGCAACTAGACCATGCAGAATACTGCAGCATTCTGGATCTGCCCGAGGATTAGGAGGCCCAACAGCAGCTAACGCTGCCATCAGCTAAGCAAAAAGGAAAACAATTATGCTGATAAGTATGTGTGCAAGTCACACAAATATGACACACGAAAAAAATAAAACTATGGACCAGTGTTACTCTTAGAAATAAAGATATAAAATCCTTCCAAAAATTACTAACAAACAAGATCCAGAAACATATGGAAAGGATTATACACCATGACCACGTGAGAAAGTCCACGTAATGCAAACTTAATTAAAAATTTGAAAACCAAGCCATGCAATAAACATATCAAAAGAATAAAAAATAAAAATCACATTATTATCTCCATAGCTACAAAGTATCTGACAAAATCCAACATCTTTTTATGATATAAATACTCAACACAGATGCATGGATCAAGACTTGGGCTAAATGAGTAAAGGAGAGGAAAAAAAGTTTTACGTGTCTGATTATCTTATGGATATTGATTTCCCCACCTACTACTGTAAATATTGTAAATAGTACGCAGGGGAAACCAATATTCTTCTGAGTACTGGTATGGCACTGTGGGTTAATGCGCCAGACTGCAAAGCCGTTTGAACTGCAAGGTCGGCGGTTCAAGCTCATCAGCTGCTACTTGGAAACCCTATATAGGGTCGCTACGGGTCGGAATCGACTCGATGGCACTTAACAATAACAACTATTGTAAAGGAGTCCAGGTGTGGTGTTGTAGGTTAATGAGCTGGACTGCAAAGCCAGTGTGAACCACAAAGTCGGTGGTTCAAGCTCACCAGCTGCTCCTCAGAAACCCAATAAAGAGTCACTATGAGTCGGAACCAACTCAATGTTACTTAACAACAACAAAACTATTATAAAATAGACATCTACATATGATAGAAATGAAGATTAAGAAGTATGACAGAAAACTTTTAAGCCCACCTTCAGCCTATAACTGATTTAATTTGTTAAAAGGGGAAACAGAATTTGCCCAGGGAACTAGTCCTCTTGTTAAGCCTATGTAGCATATGGGGCCTCAGGTGGAATACTGAGCCCCTTCTGAGTTGGGGCATTCCCATTTGAAAAGACATGCAGACCAACCTACAACTGCTGGGAAAACAAAAGAGAACTTATTCAAAGAAAGGCTGCAGACAAAAAAAACAGACTATTTAGCTGTTCAAATATCAAACAAACTGCTTGCTTTGAAGGCATCAAGGAAAGAAGTCAGCCCATCAGGGAAAACCCCCTTCTAGAAATGAAATTCAAAGGGAACCTGTGAGTATACCATGCTCGCTGGTGACCACCTACTTGTGAGTGGAAGTGGGAGAAATGCAGCAATGAAGACTTGAACTGAGTTTGGCCATGTTGCATTGGCAACTGTTGACCTTGAGATGAAGAGAAAGAAGAGGAAGGGCTAGCTGCTCTGATGTTTAGGAAGATGTGAGAACTCCTGAGCCTGTGGGCACTGACCTAGCCCCTGGGGGCTAAAGCTGAGTGTAAAAAGGCCAGGTGGCCTGAAGTGCAGGCAGATGTATGTGTACCCCCAAACTTGGAGCTAGTACCCATTGACATAGTTCGGAGGGCTAGTAGACCATAACTCAAAACTGAGAAGATAAAGATGTTTGATACTGTGAACAAGTGCAAATTGCTACAATTTGACAAATTAGACTTTTGCCTATGAATGTATTAACTCAAAATCCCAACTAAATTGGAAATAGTCTTCATATCAAGGAAGAACCTTGCTTCCTCAGTGTACTGGGTTGAGAGGGACAAGAAATTTAGACATAAGTTATAAAATATGGGGGGGTGGGGGTGGCGATAAAGGCATGAAGTGGCTGGCTTATAAGCTTTCATGAATGTGCTTGGTTTCAGAATAGTTTCCCTCTTCTCCAGATGGATCTGGTGAAAGGGGGATGGAGGGCGACAGTGATAGGATTTTATGACTCAATTGTGAATAACTGTTAGCAGGATTAATTGTGAGTATCACAACTGCAATTGTAAAAGATGTGTTAACTAAAAGAGGGCAATAGTTAATCATTAATTTCAGGAACATCAAGAAGGAAGAGAATGAGTAGAACATGTGATCCTTACTTAGAAAGGCAGTGATAGTACAGACAGTGACATGGAGAAACAGAGCAGTTTCAGGCTTCAGGCCCATGGACTGAGAAGGGTTGTGTGGGCAGGAGGATATGCCCTTTGTACATTTAAATGAATACGTATTTTTGGTTTTGTAACTGCAAAAAAAAAAAACCCACCTCATTTAAAAAAAACAAACAACTCAACAAATTGGGAACATAAGGGAATTTCCTCAACTTGATACAGTACATCTAGAAAAATTCCACAGCTAACAGCATACTTAATAATGAAAGACTGGATACTTTCCCCTTGAACAATAATGTTCAATCTCACAACTTATATTCAGTGTTCTATTGTGTGGTTCTAACCAAGGAAATTATAAAATATGAAAAAAATAAAAGATATTCAGACTGAAAAGAAAAAAAATAAAGCAATCTCTATTTGTACATGGCACGATCTTATACATACAGAAAATCCTAAGGAATCTTTTATAAAAACTAAGTTAACTAATTAATAAGTTCAGTAAGGTTGCAACCTAGGACTAATATAGAAAAATTAATTATATTTTTATACATTTACAAAGTACCATCTAAAATTTAAATGCCCTAGCATCTAAAAGCATTAAACATGAATAAATCTAACACGATAAATGCACAATTTAGACAATGAAAGCTGAAAACTTGCTAAAATAAATAAAGAGTAAGATACTCATGTTCATGGATCAGGAGACAATCCTGTTAAGATGTCAGTATTAGACAAATTCAAGATTCAATATAATCAGAATCCAAGCTAACTTCTTTGAGGAAACAGATTCTAAAATACATATGGAATTGCAAGGGGACCCAAACTAGGCAAAACAATCTTGGAAAAGAACAAAAATGACTCACACCTCCTGATTTCAAAACGTATTGAAAAGAAACACTAATCTAGATAATGTAGTACTTGGAACAGAAATAACATACAGTCCCATGGAATAGAACTGAGAGCTCAGAAATAAATCCCCATATTTACGGCCAATTGATTTCCAACAGGGGTGCCAAGCCCACTCAATGGGGAAAGAAAAGGCTTTTCAATAAATGGTGTTAGACCAACTGGATAGCCACATTGTGAAAGACTGAAGTTAAACCATGCCTCACACTACATATAAAAATTAACTCAAAAATGAATCAAAACACCTAAATGTGATATCTAAAACCTTTAGAAGAAAATACAGGGCTAAGTCTTTATGATTTCAGATTTGGCAAAGGATTCTTAGTCATGATATTAAAACCACAAACAACAAAAGAAAAAGATAACTTGGACTTCATCAAAAGTAACAATTGTTGTGCTTCAAGGAAACCATCAAAAATTGAAAAAGGAATTGTAAAAATATGGAGACAACCTAAATGTCAATCAGTGGCAAAATGGATAAACACACATAACAGAATATTATATATTGAAGAATTAACAATGAATCTGCAAAACTCATTACGTGAATGACTCTGTAGGACGTTATGCTAAGTGAAGTTGTTGTTGTTGTTAGGTGCCATCGAGTCAGTACTGACTCATTAGCGACCTTAGCACACCAGAAAGAAACACTGCCCGCTTTGGGGCCAACCTCACTACTGTTGCCACACTTGAGCCCGTTGATGCTGCCACTTTGCCAATCCATCTCGCTGAGGGGTCTTCCTCTTTTTCTCTGACCCTCCACCTTATCAAATATGATCTCCTTCTCCAGCGACTGGTCCCTCCCGACATTATGTCCGAAGTATGAAAAACAAAATTTGGCCATCCTGGCCTCCAAGGAACCCTTTGGCTGCACTTCTTCTAAAACAGACCTGTTGGTTCTTTTGCCAGCCCCCCTTTCAATATTCTCCTCCAACACCATAACTCAAAAGCATCAATTCTTATTCACTATCCAGCTTTCACATGCATATTGAAAATACCATGAGTTGGGTCATGTGCACAGTTAGTTATTCACAGAAGGACAAATATTGTATGACACTATTATTGTAAAGCTAAGAAAAAGTTTCTACATTAGAAGAAACATTCTTTGATGATTACCCAGGGTGGGAGGGAAAAGGGAGTAATTCACTGGCTAGGGGTTAGATTCGGGCTAACTTGGGTTATGGGGAAATCAATGTACAAAAAGGAGGTTAGCAAAAGAATGATGAAGGCAATGAAAGACATGGGGAGGAATGCATAGATACACAGGCTAAATGGATATGGGCAAGAGAGAGAGAGTGGGAAAATATGCACAAATATATAAAATTATGACAGAGGATATTTGTACAAAGATCTTTACCTTTGGTGCAAACATCCATGAATGTGATAGAGCATTGTTGTTGTAGTTAAGTGCATCAAGTCAGTTCCAACCCATAGCGACCTTGTATAATGTTTCTGAGGAGCAGCTGGTGAGCCTGAATCACCAACCTTGCCCTTGAAACTGACTTTGCAGTCTAGTGCAATAACCTACAGAACCACAACAGGAGCGCCATGGAAGAGCATACAGGGGCAAAATTATGAAAACTTAGACATTACTGAACACCTTAAGTTGCTGGGTATGGGGTCTCAGAACATAGTCTTGGGGCACACCAGGCTAAATTGGCATAACAGAGACCACAAAGACACTGTTCTACATCCTACTTTGGTAAGTAGTGACTGGAATCTTCAAAGCTCAGGAGTAGCCATCTAAGATGCAAATACTGGTCTTTTCCTGTCCAAAGGAAAGAAGAGTAATGAAAATTTAAGACACTTGGAAATGATTAGTCCAAATGGACTACTGGACCACATGAACATCAGTCTCCACAACCCTAAGATCAAAAGAACTAGATGGTCCTTGACCATCACTAACAACCACTCAGAAAGTGATCACATTAAAAGATCCTGAATGCAGTGGGAGAAAATATGGAACAAAACTTAAAATCATAAGAAAGACCAGACATACTGATCAGATGGAGACTAGTGGAAGCCCAAGACTCTGGCCCTGGTCACCCTTCAAGTCTAGAACTAAACTCACTCCTATGACTCAACTTCAGCCAAGCAAGTGATGAGTATATACAGGGGACAGCAACACTAATCAAGCACACACACCATAGAATGGTCAACCATTCAAGAGTAGAAAG
>NW_006408616.1:8117737-8130911 GCF_000296735.1 Chrysochloris asiatica
CGTGGCAACAATAGTAAGGGTGGCCCAGGATCGGGCAGTGTTTCATTCTGCTGTGCATAATGTCACTATGAGCCGATACCAACTCGATGGCACCTAACAACAACATGGATAAATCTTAAAAACACTATACTATTTGAAAGAAGCCCTTGTATTCTGATTATTAATATTCGTATTATGATTCTGCTTACATAAAACATCCAGCATGAGAAAATATCATTAATTTGTGATTGTGAGTGGAGGATAAGAAATAAGACAACAATAACCCACTGCCATGGAGTAGATCCCAACTCACAGAGACCCTACAGGACAGAGGAGAACTGCTCCACAGGTATCCATGGTTATGAAGCTTTACGGGAGCAGACTGTCTTATCTCTCCCCCGATGATCGGCTGGTGGGTTTGAACTGCCTACCTTGTGGTTAGCAGCCCATTGCTTAATTCAGAAGGCCACCAGGGCTCCTTGGTGGTATGGGTTATTCTGATATAATAAAAATGCTCTAATACTGACCATGTGATAACTGTAGTTATCTGTGAATATACTAAAAACCTTTGAATGAATTATATGATATGCGAATTCTATCTCAATAAAGTTGTTAAAAAAGGAATATTTGCAAATTCTTCCTAAATTATACTATAGTATAATCCCATGTCATCTTCTGGGCACATACTTTGTAATTCCACATAATCTTAGGGATAGATGAGGGGAAACACAAATTCTCATGGAATATTTAGCCAATCATAAAAGTTTATCAATATCTCACTAAGACTTTTACCCCTCTACCTAGAGTCAGATAACAATCACATGTTTTCTTGCTATCCATCAATTTATGCATTAAACTTCACAGCCTACCCACCACCTCCAGGAAGCTGGCTTTAGGAGATTCTTCACTTTCTTGTAGGCTCATCCATGCATTTAAAACGACGACTTTTGCCAGATTGAAACACATCTGCCAATCTGGTGAGTGTCTTATGTTATCTCATATTTTTTAAAATATGCAAATATATATATATATTTTTTATATGCATAGCTGATGAGGGGGCTTCAACAGTTTCGGGGAAAAATCCATTATCTCTTTATTCCATTTTTCCATGAACTTTTTGAAGCTCCCTCATGTAACTATATAGTCTAAGTATATAAAATGTCTGCGCATCTATAAATATATTTTTTCTAGGAAAATATTTACCTTTTTCTAGTATTTTCAGATACATTACTATAAGAAAGGTTCAGAATATTTACTCTATAATCTTTTGGTGGGAAAAAAAAGCACTTTTTTATCTTTGGCTATTTTTACAGTGAACAGTGGACAAAAGAAAGTATAAGACTTATAAACATATCATTGAATTTAAAACATTGGCTCAGAGCAGTTGGGGACTCTAGGTCCATGGACCTTGAGAAAGGCCATATGCCTGTAGACAGGAGGCTAGCTGGTAGAATGTGCCCTTTGGACATTTAAATGAATATATATATATATATATTATGCATGCATTAGATATTTTTACTTTTTTCATTTGTGAAATATCAGATGTAAATGGGGAGCCACAGGGATAACTGTTGTTGCACGGTGGGGAATACAATCATTGAGATGAAACAAAGTGTATGGTATGTTAAATGTAAAGCTGATGATCTTGTCTATAAATCTTCACCAAATTCACAATATAAAGTAAAAAACACAAACAAAAAAGTAAAACAAATAAAGATGAATAAGTAAACTTTAAAAAAAAGTTTATCAATATACTGGTAATTTGAATATCCATGAGGTTTAATAATACAGGAGAGTTAATATCTCAAAATGAAATACTCAAAGGTTTTATAAAATCGATAATAAAAGGAACAATGAGAGAAATGCATTACTAGTCCACAAATAATGTTATCGTGGTTGTTATGTGATGTCCAGTTGATTTTCAACTCCCAGCAACCCCATGTGACAGAGTAGAACTGCTCCACTGGGTTTTTTAAGCTGTCATCTTTCCAGAAACAGATCATCAGGTCTTTCTCTCACAGACCCAATGGGTGGGTCTGAACTGCCAACCTCTCAGCAGCCAAATGTTAAATTCTTGTGCTATCAGGGTTCCTTACCAATAATCCTACTTCATATTAAATGGTTTAAGTTTTTTAAAAAAGGAAATGATGACGTGGCTTCCTTTAAATAAAAAAAAAAATTTTTAATGATACAAATTCAAAGATAGCTAATTCTTTCATTAACACATAAAGGGAAATTAGGAAAATATTTTTAAAGGAAAAGTCCTGTTTTCCTGCATGACCAGGGAAAAAGGGATATACTTTTTACCTACAAGTTTGGTTTCCTAAACCTAAATATTTCTGATTAAAGTCAGAATAACTGCTGCTATTGCTATCTTGTACCATACAGGGAATTAGAGAATAGTACTACCCATCCTACATGATTGTTGCAAATTTTTAAACAATCATGTTTAAAACTGTGTATTTTTCATTCATTCCCTATGAATGGGAATATTCCAGTACAGGCAGTTCCTAGGTTCATAACCGTGTCTTTAAGAATCTGTAAGCCCCAAGACTTATGATCCAAAGAGCCCTGGTGACGCTTTAGGACAAGCACAACACTGCTAACCACAAGACTGGCAGCTCAAACACACGAGCCACTCCATGGGAGAAAGATTTACAGTCTTGGAAACCCTACATAGGGTCTCTATGAGTTGGGATTAACTTGATGGCAGTGGTTTTGGCTTTTTGAGACTATGGCCCTTTAGTCACCCTTCAGGTCTCGAAATGAACTCACCCTTATAGCTCGATTTTCAGCCACACAACAGAATGTAAGGGGAATAAAATAACCAGCCCTCTGAGATCAATGGGCAGCATTTACTCAAGGACAAAGTTAAGGTTAGGAAGGAACGAAGAAAGAATGGAAACAGGAAATACAGGGAGGAAATGGATAGGTGAAACTACATTGTGGGGATTGCAATCAATGAGGTGAAACAAAATGTATATGAATTGTTGAATGGAAAACTGATTTACTGTATAAATCTTTACCTAATTCATAACAAAAAGCTCTGGTAATGTAGTGGTTACTAGTCGGGCTGCGAATTTCAAGGTCAGCAGTTCAAAACTACCAGCTGTTCGGCGGGAGAAAGATGAGGCTTTCTGCTCATGTAAAGATTTACAGCCTCGGAAACCATGTACAGGGTAGCTATGAGTCAAAACATAATCTACAGCACATAACCACCACCAATTTATAATAAATAAAAAAAATTGAAGAAAAAAAAAAAAGAATTTGTAGCTCATTCAGAACAGGTGCATACGGTTCTAGTTTAGCATTATTTTAGTGCAAGAAAAGATTCTAAGTCTTTTTGATGATTTAAAAGTTACAAGTGAAGGTAACTGTGTTGAAGAATTTGTTGCAAGAAATTGGTTCAATCATTCCACAGCAAGGCTTCAAACTGATTCTTACATTCTCCAAAGAGATGGAAAAAACAATTACAAACTTTATATGGAAAGGAAAGAGACCCAGGATAAGCAAAACACTGCTTAAGAAGAACAACAAGGTGGGAAGCCTCTCACTCCCTAATTTCAAAATTTACTACATGGCTACAGTGGTCAAAACAGCCTGGTACTTGTGTAATGAAGGATACATTGATCAATGGAACAGAATTGAGAGTCCAGAAATTAACCCATGCACATATAGCCAACTGATTTTCAACAAAGTACCTAAGTATACTGCATGGGGAGGAGACAGTCTCTTCAACAGATGGTGCTGGCAGAACTGGAAAGTGATAAGCAAAAGACTGAAACAAGACATTTACCTCACGCCTTATACAAAAAACAACTCAGCATGGATTAAAGACCTAAACATGAATCCCAGAATTACAAAGGCTATCAATGAAAAAATAGGGAAAAATGTGAGGGCTCTAATACAGGGCAAATACACACTACCAAACATTTTGAAAATTACACAAACAAAAGTAAACAAAATAGATGAATGGGACATATTAAAATTAGTAACATAAGTGCACCAAAAGACTTAATCAAAAGAGTAAAAAAGGAGCCCACAGAATGTGAAAAAATCTACTGAAATGACACATCAGACAAGGGACTAACTTCCCAAATATATAGGAACCTACAACACCTCTACAAGAAAAGGACAAATAACCCAATTAAAAAATGGGCACAGGACATGAATAGACACTTCACCAAGGAGGAGATTCAGGCAGTCAACAAATATATGAAGAAATGTTCACGATCACTAGCCATTAGAGAGATGCAAATCAAAACAACAATGAGTTATCATCTCACACCAGCAAAAATAACAAAGATCAAAAAAGTAGAAGACAATAAATGTTGGCAAGGATGTGGACAGACTGGGACCCTCCTACATTGCTGTTGGGATTGCAAAATGGTCCAACCACTCTGGAAAACAATATGGTGCCTCCTCAGAAGGTTAGAAATAGAGATACCTTATGATCCAGCAATTCCTCTACTTGGTATTTACCCACAAGAAACACTAGTCATAACATGAGTAGATAAATGCACACCAATGTTCATAGCAGCACTATTTACAATAGCAAAAAGATGGAGACAGCCTAAGTGCCATCAATGGAAGAATGGATAAACAAACTGTGGTACATACACACAATGGAATATTATGCAACCTTGAAGAATAGCAAGGAAGCAGCAAGTCACCACATAACATGGATGAACCTTGAGGACATTATGCTGAGTGAAATCAGTCAGTCAAAAAAGGAGAAATATGGCATAGACCATTATTGTAAAAGATTAAGAAAAAGCACCCACACTAAAAGTGTGGGGGAGATTTTTGTTGTTGGTTACCTGAGTGTATGGGGTGGGGTGAGGGGAAGAAGGGGAAGGTGGAGCACAGGGTAGGGAACAGACACAGGATAGTTTGGGTGCTGGGGGCTGGGGGGCGGGGAGAGGTATACACTAGAAGGTGAAGGGGAAAGGAAAAACAAGGCGAAATGAGAATAGCTAGGTAGGTTTACGTGGGCTAAATAGGACAGAGGTAAAATAATGATATAAGCACACTGTGGAACAACTGGGCTGGGGGATACAAAGATTGAGGCATGGCTTGAATGGGTAAAAGTGTGGAAATGATGTTAAGATGCTTGCCTGTCTTTTGAATCTTGGTTTTCTTTGCCTACTACTGTAAAATAGACACTTGAAGGGGAGAGAGAGGAATAGCCAGAAACATTACCAGAGAAAGCTTGTAAGTCCGTCTTTAGCCTATAACTAATTTCAATACCTACACTTGGGCTTTTATTTGCCCAGTGAAGGAGGCTTCCTGCAGAGCCTTTGCACTGCATAGGACCATAGGTGGAAATCTGATCTCCATCCCCAATCTTCTGAATTGGGACATTTCCACTTGAAAAGACAAGCAGACCAGTCTGGAGTAGCTAGAAGAACAGAAGACACTTCTTGAAAGAAAGACCAGCAGGAAAAACCAAAAACAATAACAGCAGTTCCAATGACTACTATAAGAACAAGCAAGTTATTCCCCAGGGAGCCATCAAGACAAGTGGTCAGGTCCCCTTCAAGGTAAACTCCCTTCTAAGACTAAAACTCAAATGGAATACACTAGCAGGCATATGGTCGTGTTGCTGACTACAATGGTCACTGATAAAGGAAAGTGGGGGAAAAACAGCAATGAAGTTGTAAACTAAGTCCGACCACATTCAATAGATTTCTGTTAACCTGGATTGATAAAACCTGGGGACTCCTGGGCCCAGGGGCAGGGACTTGGCCTGAGAGGACTAGAACGGAATGTGAAGCATCCAGCTAATATGAAGTGAGGGGAGATGCACAAGAACACCCACACTTGCAGGCAGTACCTATTTGACCTGGCATCAATGGCTGGATGATCAGAACATGACTGGAGGAAGAAAGAAGAGGTTAAGAAAAAAAAGAGTAACCCACTGTAAGTGGATGAACTTGACCTATGCTTGTGGATGCAGTATGACAAAGGAGTGGACAAATCTTTACAGTGAGGATCATTCCCACCCCCTGGGACACAGGGTCGACAGGGATGGGAAACTTAAGACATTGGCTACCCAAATGGGGGGACTACAAAGGCAAGAAGTGACTGGCTTACAAGCTTTCAATAGGGAACCTCCCAGCTCCAGAGGATACAGGGAAAGGTAGAATCTTCACTGAATTGTTCCCAACCTGTCTAGATGGGGTTGATAAAAGGTGAGGGGGATAGGACTCCTGTGGCTCAATAGGGAATGATTGCTATCAGGTTTGGCAGTGAGTGTTGGAAAGGTAAATGTCAATGTTTGGTAACAAAAGGAGGGGAGTGGCTGATGTTGTAGTCCAGGAGTGGAGATCCCTGGAACCATAAAGGGAGAAAAGTGAAGTGAGACACTCTGTCCGGGGAGGCAGTGACACTAGGGATGGAGGCTGAGATGATGACGTGGACAGAAGGAGCCACTGGGGACTCTGGACTCAGGGAGGAAGAGGGGCTGTGTGCTAGCGGCCAAGGGGCTGGCGTGTGGGGTGTACCCTTTGACTGTTTGATGATGCATACAAGGGATTGAGATCATGGCAATGAAACAAAATATGACAGGATGAATGTAAAGATAATATTCACCCATGTAAACTAACACATAATTCACAAAAAAAACTAAAAAAAAAAAAAAAGTAGACAACAGTAAGTAAGACATGTCAACAGTAATGTGCAAGACAAAAAATGAGTATGGAAGAATGGTAGACTAAACAGAGCTGAAAAAGCTGAAATCTAAGTGCCTAGGAAAATAAAAACAAGGTGATATGCCCAACAGAATCCAGGAGATGTTTAAGACCTGGAGGTACCAAATACTACACAAAGCAAGGGTGATATATGATACAAAAAAAATCTACAAATGAAGTCATTATTGGGAACAATTTGTACCTAGGGTCTTACTCCCATCTTATCTATGTAGTGACTACCTTTTCCCTAACCTCCTAGACACAGAATTGCATTCCTTAAAGAAACTAAACTAAAAAGGTTCCAAGTATGGATACCATAAAGCACAACAGAGGTATGGATAGCTATTAGACCAGTGCTAACAACAGAAATGTCTGCAATGATGAATATGTTCTATACCTTTGCTTTTCAAGTTAGTATCCATTAGTCACATGTGACTACTGAGAATCTAAAATATCATTACTGCTACAGAAGAACTGAATTTTCTATTGCATTTAATTTTAATTCATTTATTTAAACAGTCATATGTAGATTTGTTGTTGTTAGGTGCCACCAAGTCGGTACTGACTTATAGCGACTCTATGCACAGCAGAACGAAACACTGCTCAATCCTGGCCCAACCTCACCACTGTTGCCAAGCTTGAGTCCACTGATGCTGCCACCTGGCCAATCCATCTCGTTGGGGGTCTTCCTCTTTTTCTCTGAATCTCCACATTACCAAACATGATATCCTTCTCCAGCGACTGGACCCTCTATGTAGATAGTAGTTACTATATTAGGCAGTACAGTACTAGACCAAAACCAAAAAGATTAAGTAAAAGTCTGACTGATAGGATCCACCCCTTACCTAGTTCCAACCAAATTTACAGCATACAGGCAGAAGCGTGGAAGATGATTCTCTGATGACCCCAAACAGTCCAGAGAGATGATCTGTTGATTCTGACATTTGGAGATCGTCCAATGAAAACAACTGGTTTACATCAAAATGAAGCCCACCAATCGGTAATATTTAACTCACAACATGGCAGGTCTTCTAATCTGTTATTTAGTGCTTTGCTTAAAAAGATTTTTTGAATTAAAAACCTCAACATGAAGAAAACTAGAACATAGAAGGATCAAAAGAAAACTGAATAAATTATAATTAGTACCTCAATGTAACCCTGTACAGGGTTTCCAAGGAGCAGGTGGTGGGTTTGAACCTTCAACCTTGCAGTTAACAGTCAAAAAGCAAACTACAATAATTGAGGTCATCAGGAAGTCCAACATTGCACTAACAGACATTCCAGAAGACACAAGACACAGAAACACAATTTTTAAAGAACTTTACAGGGATATCTTCCTGAATTGACAAAGATAAAGTTAGCCTTAGAGAGCCAAAAAGTACCCAATACAATAAAGGACAAAAGATTAACAAGGCATATCACTGAGAAATTTCAGAACATAGAAAGACAAAGAAAAGATTCTACAAGCTTTCAGAGAGAGAAATTAGGTATAAAAACGGTATAGGACTTCTGATTAATAACACTGGAAGTGAAAGTGGGGTAATACTTTCAAAATCTTGAGGGGAAAAGTATTGCCAACCTTGAATTTCTATACCCAAAGTATCAATAAAGAGTAAAGATTGCTATAGAAATTCTACAGGTTATATTATTCTGCCAAAACAAAAGATTACACTAAGGAAACAAACAGAGATCTGAAAACAAGGAAAAGGGAAGATGATAGCAGAGAGCAGCTGCCAGTTCAAACTCAGCAGAAGACTAACCTCCAGCAAGTTCTTCAGGGAAAAAAAAACAAACTGCTAAATTATGCGATGTCTTTATGTTAAAAATATTGAGAGATTTCACGGCAGCATAAGGAAAAGGAGAAGCGATTCAAAGAAAACTAAGCAATTCTTTTAAGGGAAAGGATAATTACAGGAATTAAAAAAGAATTGTACAAGAAAGGATATTATCACATAATTCTTTGCTGTCAACAAACAATACTTTGTGTAGGCATTATAATGTGGACATGAAATTCTGAATTCACCAAAAATGTGATAACCAATGAGGAAAAGAAAGGAGGCAGACATGGTAGCATGGGGCAGGGGAATATAAAAACGCCAAGTCCTCATCCACAAGTGCAATAAGCAGATAAAATTTAAATTGAAAACCCAATAAATAATAATAAAAACATGTTTACAAATACGGAACACCATAATAGTAAAGAAGTTAAAAGTCTGATTTAAATTTTAGGTGAGAAAAGACTGGAATGGAGATAGCCATTTTTCTTTAAATATTACTTGGAGTTCTAAAACTGTGCAAATAACACATTGATAAGATTTTTCTAAAAGAAAATGTTTTACCACATTAATACAATTTTCAAAAATGGCCACAACTACACTGACCTACCCCCTTGAGAGCTAGGGCTGAGAGTGAAGCAGTCAGATGGTGTGAAGTGCAGGCAGGTGTGCATGAGCCCCCAAACTTGCAGCTAGTACCCATTTGACCTAGCTTGGAGGGTTAATTGACCAAAATTTAAACTGAGGAAGAAAAGGATGTCTGATACTGAGAGCAAGTGCAAATTACTACAATTTGATGAACTAGACTTTTGCCTATGAATGGAGTGATTTAAAATTCCAACTGGAATGGAAGGATTCTTCATATCAAGGCACAACCTTCTTTCCTCTGTGTACTCAGCTGATAGGGATGAGAAATTTAGACACTGGCGATCAAAAATGGAGTACGGAGGCTACAAAGGCATGAAGTGGCTCGTTTACATGCTTTCGTAAGTATGCTTCATTGCAGAACTAGTGAGGGGGTATGTTAGAATCCTAGTAAATCGTTTCCCTCTTTTCCAGATGAATCTGGTGAAAGGGGATGAGAGATGATGGTGATAGAATTTTATGACACAATTGTGAATAACTGTTAGCAGGATTAATTGTGATTGTCACAACTGTAATTGCAGAAGATGTGTAACTAAAAGTAGGGAGCAGGTAATCCTTCATTTCAAGACCAAATGATGCCAGCACCACCAAGAAGGAGGAACATGATGAAGTGTGAGATCCCTACCTAGAAAATCAGTGACAGGAGGCTGGGCTGGCAAAGTGTGCCCTCTGGACATTTCAATGAATATATATTTTTTTGATTTGTATGTGTACATCAAATATTTTTACCTTATTCATTTGTGAAATATAAAATGTAAATGGGAAGCCACAGGAAGGAAGTAGAATGCTGTAATCACTGAGATGAAACAAGGTGTATAGTTTGCTGAATGTTCAGCTGATGATTTTGTCTGTAAACCTTCACCCAATTCACAATAAAGTTTAATAAAAACTGAATAAATAAAGCAGACAGCCCATATTTAAAAAAAAAAAAAAAAATTGGCTACAACTCAAAACTGAATCATACCTCCTGTAAATTTTGGTCTTCTTGTGTCCAAGAATTTAAAACATGTGCTCCAGAGTCACTCACAATGAAATTCACCTAGATTTTAAAAACAATTAGTATTCAACACTATTGACAATTAATCATCATCATACTGTAAAATAAAAGGCAATTTCTAGAACTGGTTCACTATTAAGTCATTTATTTTAATAGTAATAAGTATAATGTATGATAGAAGGGGACTTGAAAAAGCTCATGAATAAACAGAATGAAGAGATAATGGAATTTTGCACATACTTTTTGAAGACCATTAGTGCATGCCAGGTGTTGTTCTTGGCACTGAGGATATGAGGATACAATGATGAACATTCTGTCACTAACAATGTGGGGAAAGTTGGGGGCTAAGGAATGAAACAGAGGGCAGTACAGGGAGAATATAAAGAAACAAGCAAAGAAGATAATTTCAGAGAGCGATAAGACTATGAAAAAAATTGGTCAGTTACTTTAGATTGGGTGATGAGAGAAAAAATTCTATGGAGGTGGCAACTGAGTGGAATCCAAACTGACAAAAAGAAACTAGCCATGGTAAAAAAAAACTCAAGGAACAGAATGCCATGTACAGCGAAAGCAACTGCATAGGTTCCAAGAAAGTAATCAAAACAGAAAGGTCAGAGCACACAAAAGAGTAGGAAATAAGCTCAGAAAAACAGGCACTGAAAGTCAACAAAATTGTTTCAAATTTTATGCTGTTTCAAAGTAAAATACAAGTGAAAAAAATACTATCAGATTAAGAAGAAAACGGCAGTACAAAACAGATTAGAATATATGAACTACTGTCCTTTTGGGGAGAATGGTAGGGTTTCCTTCTTTCCCATGAAACATACGATTCATTCATGATGTTTTTTTCTGCCTAATACATACAAAATACTAATTTTCCCTGCTCCCGTAAAGATTAACAGCCTCAGAAACCCTGTGCAGGGTCGCTATGAGTCGGAACTGACTCAACGGCACACAACAACAACAACAACAACAACGAGTAAGTTACGGGCTCTGGTAGCGTAGTGGTTATGAATTGGGCTGTGAACCTCAAGGTCAGCAGTTCAAAACTACCAGCTGTTCTGCAGGAGAAAGATGAGGCTTTCTGCTCCTGTCAAGATTTACAGCCTCGGAAACCCTGTACAGGGTTGCTATGAGTCGGAACCGACTCCAGGGCACATAACACCAACAATGAGTAAGTTAAGAATTGGTTTTCTCTTCTGCAGTTTATCTGACAGAGACATATTTTTACAAACTTCATGTTTTATTTAACCATACAACAATCATAAGAATCTAAGGCTTTGAGAAATTAAGTAGAAACATGATAAGGATCAAACAGCTGGTAGCTAATAAAGTCATAATTACCAAAAGATTGTGTCGTAAATCACTATGAGTATTATCCTTCCTCTCTCACTCTATTTGCTACCTTATATAAAATGCACAGACACTTGAAGAGTGACTCTTTCTATCCTTGTTACTGTCAAGTTGATTCCGACTCATAGCAAAACTATAGGACAGAGAAACCTATAGGACTCATCTCCTAAGCTTCCCACCCCCCACCCCCCAAAAAATCCAATCTATTGTCATTGAGTCAATTCCAACTCTTTATGATCCTACAGGACTGTAGAACCTCCCCATAAGATTTTCAAGTCTATAGGATAAGTGATCTTCGACTTCTCTAACTGGATAAACTCCCACTTTGCATCTTTAAGAACATTTCTTTGTAATATGGTCAACTCCTATAATTTAGTATACATTCAACTAAAACAGCAAACAACCAGACTGCCTGGGCTCAAATTCTGCCTGTCTCTAACTACCTGTGATCTAGGTAGGTCTCTCCGGATCTTCTCTTTGCCTCTGTTTCTGAATTTCCAATGTGGAAGACATAACCAAGACTGATATTTAGCTGGTACATAACAACACAATCTGACAAAGTGATTACCACCAACATCCCTTCTGTTTGTGTTGTTGACAGTTCTCAGTAGTCAATGCCTTTTATAACTTTTGAATGCTGCCCCACTAATTATAGTATCTCTTAGATTGTTGTAAGACTTAAAGCAATTAATAAATACAAAGCATTTTGGGATATATATGCATGTTTAATACATGCATGTTTACTCAATAATTGTTAGCTTCTAATTATTATTATTGGCTCCAAAATAATATATTAACCTCCCAAATGGGCATTTCACATTTTTTAAACATAAAACAAACAATTTTTAGGCAAATCTATAACAAATTCATGTTTTAAAAAAATCTGCATTTAAGTAGTTAAATACACCATCAAAATCATGATTTTATTTGTACTTCAAACTAAAACACTCACCAGCTTTTTGAAAGGAAATATATCATACATTATTCTGCAATATTCCATGGACGATTCTACTGAGCAAGTCCACAATGATTTAGATATAGGGGCCAAAGGGATGATTCCTTGGGTCCTATTCTTCACCAGCATGTCAAACTCGACGTGCTGTCTACATGATTCTGCCATGTAAGGGCAGTGATCCACAACAAACACCGTTTTATGAGATTCCGAAAAAATCTTCATTTTGCTTTAACCTGGAAATGGGAAAAAATATATTAACTCAAAGTCTTACACATAACGCTTGACATCTTAAATTATTTCTAATTAATGTGCCTTTCCTCAAGATTTCGTTGTTAAGTGTCATGGAGTCAATTCCGATACATAGCCACCCTGTATAGGGTTTCCCAGGAGCGGCTGGTGAGTTTCAGCCGCAGACCTTGTGTTTCAGACTTTGTAGTTCAGCTCATTAACCCACAATGACACATCAGGACTCCATTAATTCTATTTTTGTTGTTGTTATGTCGGTTCCCCAAATAGCGTTTCCGAGGAGCAGCTGGTGAGCTTGAAATGCAGACCTTGCAGTTCAAACGGCTTTGCAGTCTAACGCATTAACCCATAGTACCACACCAGGACTCCCCATAATTATATTAGAGTCCCTTTACATAATGGTGGTGGTGTGTTGTGGTCGATCTTCACGCGAGAAGAAAGCCTCATCTTTCTCCCGCGAACGCCTGGTAGTTTCGAACTGCTGACCTTGAGGTTAGCAGCCCAACCCGTAACCACTGCGCTACCAGAGCTC
>NW_006408616.1:8131145-8178185 GCF_000296735.1 Chrysochloris asiatica
GGAACAGCTGGTAGTTTCGAACTGCTGACCTTGAGATTTGCAGCCCGATTCGTAACCACTACGCTATACAATCACATATTTCCCCTGAAACTAACGCAAATCAGCATTTTGAAGCTTCTCTCCTGTGGCGCTGCAGGAAAAGAACTGGACAGGATTGCAAACCGTAGGGTCGGCAGTTCAAACCCACCAGCCACTCCTTGGAAACCCTATACAGGGTCATTGTGTGTTGGAACTGAGTCAATGGCACTCAACAACTCCTTCAGAAAATGGTTTCAAGGCTTCTGAGAAAGGATTGGGGGGAGGAGGATTGGTAAATAGTAAGTAAGTGACAACAAAAGAAAAAGTCCAAAACATAACAACTGCGTATCAGTTTTTCATATTACGATAAGGACCTAACTCACACATTCCCCTTAATAGGAAAAGTTCATTACTCCCATCGAATCGATGGGAAGGAGCTTTTAAAACTCTTTCTTAAAAAAGTGCATATGGAATTCCCTTGCTTCGCTAATAAAATCTTATATTGTATACATAATTCACATCCGAAAATACATGGTAAGCAGCTGAATACAGCTATTTTCATCTCCTGCTTTCCACACATCTCTCCTTCATGCAAACTCTTGAAAAATCTTCTAGACACATTTTGCTGTGGTAGAGGAGGTTAAAAGGGACAAGGTGAGTGGATAGGGAAGACCTCAGGATCGAGGTTTGCTTACTTTCTCGTGCCTGGTCCTGCAGTGAAAACGAACAGAGGCAATGGGCCACAACCTCTCTGGAAAAGGCTGCTGGCAGTGTGGGGAGGGTCAGCGTTCAATCAGAAGTGTCTGGTGCCAAAGACAGGGAACTACGTTTTCCCGGCTCATCTCGCAGCACGCCGAACCTCCCTAAGCTTCCTAAAAGCCTAAACGCGCGCCTGCGCATGAAGACAGAAATGCTCGGCCTCGCGCGTGCGCAAAGTGGTTTTCAACGACCCAGCCGAGCTTCGTTTCCCGCTAGGTGGACCAGAAACCCAGGTTGCTGTGTAGGAAGAAGGTGGGGATAGGAGGGGAAATGCTTTGGACCATCAAGGTTTTCTTCTCGTTAATTCTCCCACTACCTATCCATAAAAATGAGCCAGGGGGCTTGAAAGCCACTCCACAATAGACAAATATCAGCCACAGCACTCGCTAAAGCAGCCACAGCACACTAAACGCAGGATCCTCCCATAATCCTCCGTCTCTTCACCCAGACTAGCGTCCCTAAGAAAAGCTCGCGGGACTTTACGAGAGGACGAGCGAATGCCTGGGAGTGGATAAATAGGGAGGGACGTCGAAAGGACCCGCCCCAAGCGCAAGTTGGCGAGAAACGGCGAACAGATCTTTGTGAGTCTATCCTACTGTAACCCGAAGGAGGAAATCTCGCGATGTTGGGGTGCTCACGGAGCGCTTATCGGAGACAGTCTGCGGAGGTTTCCTGGGGTCAATAATGATGGGGTTCGCCTCATCCCCCTCAGCCGCTACCTCTCCACTAACTCTATCCGGGTCTGCGTCTGCTTGCTGGAGAAGCTGAACAGGTGCTCGTGGGTCTCTTCCCTGTAGGTGGTCCCATTGGCCGAGACCTTGAGTTCTTAATTCTCATAGCTGACGGCTGCGAGGAATTGAGACTGGAGTAAGTGGGATAAATTTAGGTACGGGAGCAGGCGTAGGCGAGTCGGTAGTTTCTTCCCGGGGTGGCGCCGGGGCTCTGCACCTCTCAACTATCGGCCACCTGGCCTCTGCTGCCTCCGTCCCTCCGCAGCTCCCCACTTCTCGGAGCCGGATTTCCTCTCCCCGTCCTCAGCTTTGAGCTCCTCTTGCCGGAACTGAGATGCGGAGAGAGTTTCATGAAAAGTCTTAGCCCCTAATCCTGTGAACACCCCTTACGAATCTTTTTTGTTTTCTTTTCCTCTTGGGAGCTCACCATTTTCAGGGGGACGGAAGGATGGGAGTGAAGGGACGAGGGACCCTTGCGTGTTAGTATTTGTAGTATTTGAGAGGGATAACCTCTTCCTCTTTCTTAAAAGCATCTTCCAATGGGTATTACTTTGTTTACGGATAATCTTACCCTCTTTCTTGAAACCATCTTCCAAGGGATACTACTTATCTCCTGTTTGTCTTCCTCCTCTCTTCTGTTTCCCTTTATCCATTCTGTTGTCCAAACCAGTAACCCAGAAGCTATCCTTGGCACTTTTTTCCCCCACTCACATTACCTTATGTTCTGTCTTCTTTCACCAGAATTATTACACTTTCCACCCAGCTGGTTCCCCACCATCTTCCTTTCCTTCTAATGTCCTTCTTCCATAGAACTACCTAGCTGGAATACTAATCTTTTTGTTTCGCTCCTTGGCTGAAACTCTTTCAGTGTAACCGTACAAATTGTGAAGCGTATCATTTACTACCTTTTATAATGTGTTCCAGCCTCTTTTACCTGTTTAGTCTCATACGGCTTCTCCTTAACATCCAGCCATCCCAGACTGCAGTTGTTTCTCCAAATATACCATGCTCTTGCACAACTCTATGCCTTTGTAGGTGCCCGTACATCTGTCTACAAAGCTTTCTCTTCCTTCTCTGCTTACCCTATTAAGACCAATTCGTAGCCACTGTTTTCTCAGACTCCCCCAGATGACACTGATAATACAAAGCCCATGAAACATAGTTATGCAGTATTTATTAGGTTGTATCATTTGTTCATGTATCTGTCTCTTCTACCTATTGGAACTTGAGGCTAGAATCATGGCTTATTCATGATTGTAACAAAACCTGGACCAGTTGTTGGCACACAGCAGACATTTATATGTGTATGGTGGTGGTGGTGGTTATGTGCCATGGAGTCGATTCCGACTCATAGCGACCCTGTACAGGGTTTCCGAGGCTGTAAATCTTTACGGGAACAGAAAGCCTCATCTTTCTCCCAGGGAACATCTGGTAGTTTCGAACTGCTGACCTTAAGGTTCGCAGCCCGATTGGTAACCACTGCGCTACCAGAGTTACTTTTATATGTGTTGTTGTTAAGTGCCATCAAGTCGATTCCGACCCATAGCAACCCTGTATAGGGTTTCCGAGGAGCAGCTGGTGAGCTTGAACCGCACACCTTGCGGGTTAAACGGCTTTGCAGTCTGGCGCATGAACCCACAGCGCCACACCAGGACTCCTTTATATGTGTATACAATTTAAAATATAATGTCCGTAAAGAATTTACCCTGGGAGTCCTTGTTAGGTGGCGCTGAGTGGGTTCCAACCCATAACGAGCCTGCATCGGGTTTCCCAGGGGTGGTTGGTGATATTGAAACACCCACCTTGTGGTTTAAACTTAGCTTATGTTCCAGCACGTTAACCCGCCATGCCATACTAAAACTCCTTGTTGTTAAGTGCCATAGAATCGTTCCAAACCCGTTATAGGGTTTCCAAAGAACAGCTGGTGAGCTTGAACCACCAACCTTGCAGCTCAAATGACTTTGCAGTCTAATGCATCAACCCACAGTGCAGAGCTAGAAGGAACTTTGCGTATTAGCTTAAAGGCTTCAAGTTTTTTTGAGGATGAAGAAACCTGCACCCATAATAACACAAGTAATTTTACTTTTAATATTTGCTTATTAAGGAGCTCTGGTAACGTAGTGGTTACGGAATCGGCCTGCGAACCTCAGGGTCAGCAGTTCGAAACTACCAGCTGTTCCGCGGGAGAAAGATGAGGCGTTCTGCTCTCGTAAAGATTTACAGCCTCGGAAACCCTGTACCACGTCGCTATGAGTCGGAACCGACGTCACGGCACATAACAACAACAACAATGCAAGTATCTGAAAAATGGTTGTTGTTAAGTGCCATTGAGTCAGTTCCAACCCATCACATTGGTGGTGGTTATTTGCTATGGAATCAGTTCCAATTCAGTGACCCTGCGTTCCGGGGCTGTAAATCTTTACGGGAGCAGAAAGCCTCATCTTTCTCTCGTAGAACCGCTGGTAGTTTTGAACTGCTGACCGTGAGCTTAACAGCCCAACAGAAAATGGTAGGGAATGTATAGTTGAAAACTGGAGAAGATATTTTAGACTATGGACAGTGCTTGGTGAATGTGCATTCATGTACCTTTAATGATTCCTTGGCTCATAAAGCTGATGTAGTTTGAGTTAGTTCCTTCCTGAGTTGTCATACCTGTTTGAACACACTCCTATGTATATATTTAGCCACAAGTTTAAGGGAGCATGTATAATTTTTTTTTTTTTTTTTTAATCCTCTGGTGCCCTTTCTTCCACATTTTTTTCTTCCAACTTTAAAAACCCACTTTATTAGTAAAGCTGCAAATGTGTTCATTTCACCATTTTCAAGGAGAGTGAAAATTCTCTGGTTTCAAATACATGCAGTGGTATTATCTGTATACAGTGCTTGCTTTTTATAAATAGTTTACATGCATATTTTAATCTCTTTAGATTTTAAGTTGCTATAAAATCAGTGGAGCCCTGGTGACATAATGGGTTATACATGTGGCTGCTAACCTCAAGGTTCCTGCTCCTTTGTGGGAGAAAGAGATTTTCTGCTCTCATACCGATTTCTAGCCTTGGAAGCCTTACCAAGGGTCGCTATGAGTTGGAACCAACTCAGTTGGCAGTGCGTATAAAAGCTGTGGATAAAAGAAAATGTGACTTGAATTTTTTTAAATTTTTCTTAACCAAAATATAAAATTAAGCAGCTGGCAGTTGCTGTCTTGTGTGGGTGGTGGTTTCTCCTTTATCATCAGCAGAATGTTCTGCCAGGAATCCTACTGCTTGGGTTGTAAATTAGGCAAGAATATAGCCAATGCAGCAAAAACAAGAGCCCTTCTTTAATTAAAAAATAAAACAACTTATAAATTGAGTCTCTTTATAAAAAATAATGTAGGTAAATGCACTGTGAGTCATTAAGAAAGGCAATATAAGCATAGGTAGATAAATTCAGAGTACTCCTTTTTTTACTGTATTGTCTGTTGTTTTTTTAATTAAAATTTGTCAAAGTTTAAAAAGCAATCTTCCTCCCACTCTACTGTCTTTCCCTTGGACCAAAAATAAGAGGAAAACCAGGATGGATTTCAAAACAGATGGTAAAATAAATGAATTTTGTTTTTTGTTGTTGTTGCCATGTGTCATTGAGTTGGTTGCAACTCATAGCTACCCCGTGTACAACAGTATGAAACACAGCCCAGTCCTGCACTATCCTCCCGATTATTCTGAGTCCTTTGTTGCAGCCACTGTGTCCACTTCGTTGGGTATCTTCCTTTTCTTGCTGACCCTCTATTTTATCAACCGTGAAGTGCTTCTCCAGGAACTGGTCCCTTAACATGTGTAGGGTACAAAAGACGAAGTCTTACCATTCTTGCTTCTACAGGACATTCTGACTGTACTTCCAAGATAGTTTATTTTTTTGACAGTCCATGGTACATTCAGTTTTCTTCATCGACACTACAATTCAAAGGTTTCTATTTTTTTTCCATTTTCCTTATTTATTGTCCAGATTTCACATGAATGTGAGGCAATTGAAAATACCACAGTTTGGGTCAGGCCCACCTTAGTCCTTAAAGTGATCTCTTTGCTTTTAAATAAAGAAGTCTATTTGGTTTCTTGACTGCTGCTTCTATGGGCATTGATTGTATTCCAAGTACAGTGAAATCTTTGATAGTATCAGTCTTTTCTCCCAGTTCTCATCATGTTGCTTATTGGTCCAGTTGTGAGAGTTTTTGTTTTCTTTATGTTGAGGTGGAAAGTGTATTGAATCCATCAGTAAGTATTCAAGTCTGCGCTTTCATCAAACAAAGTTGTGTCATCTGCATATTGAAGGGTCTTTATAAGTTTTCCTCCAATCCTTATGCCACATTCTTCTATATATTGTCTGGCTTCTCAGATTATTTACTCCACGTATAGATTAAATAAGGAGCTCTGGTAACATAGTGGTTACGAATCGGGCTGCGAACCACAAGGTTAGCAGTTCGAAACTACCAGCTGCTCCGCGGGAGAAAGATGAGGCATTCTGCTCCCATAAAGATTAACAGCCTCGGAAACCCTGTACAGGGTCGCTATGAGTCAGAACCGACTCCACGGCACGTAACAACAACAACATAGATTAAATAAGTGTGGTGAAATAAAACACCCTGAACTATATTTAGCAAAATTTTACTTCGGTATGATATTAATGATATGATTTGATAATTTTCACATTTTTGTGGATCACTTTTCTTTAAAATGGGTACAGATATGGATCTCTGTCAATCAATTGGCCATGTAACTATCTTACAAATTTCTGGACATAGATGAGTGAGTGCTTCTAGACTTTCAGCATTGATTTTTTGAATCATATATCAATCAGTATTCTGTTCATTCCTGGAGCCTTGTTTTTGGCCAGTAGTATGTTCAGTGCACATCTTCTTTTGATGCTTCCTATATTTTACCCATTTGTTGTGGTCATTAAGTGCCATTGAGTTGGTTCCGACCCATAATGACCCTGTATAGGGTTTCTGAGGTGCAGATGGTGAGCCTGAACTGCTAACCTTGATTTGCAAACTGACTTTGCAGTCCAATGCATTAACCCAACCCACTGTGCTACACCAGGACTCTATTTTGCCCATAGAATCCTTCAATATGGCAATTCAAGGTTTGAATTTTCTGTACAGTTCTATAAGCTTAAGAAAAGCCTACCATGTTCTTCCCTTTTCATTTTCTAACTACAGGCCTTTGCACATTTCATTGTAATACTTTACTTTGTCTTTGCATATTATAAAACATTTAAATACTTTGGAGTTTCACATGCAGGAAATGAACATGTAGAGTCTTAAAAACTGTGTCACTGCTCTTTGGAAACTAATAAAAGTATACTTTGAGGAACTTTGTTGTTTAGAATTCTATTCCTTGAGTATCTTTTTATAATTACAAAGCAAATTCTACATATCGTTATTTTGATAGTAATATTTCATTATGCAGTATAGAGAGAGGAATTTTTTTGTGTTAATTGTAATTTCAAAAAGCCTATCAGTAAACATTCGATTTATTTTGGATTAGCTGTAATGCCTAATTAAAGTGGATGCTAGACTTTTGTTAGTTATATGGAAACATTTGAAGTATTTGTTTATTTAATACTTTATTTTCTGTGGCTAATCTGAACTGCGATTTTTATAATATGGAACTCCCAAGATGGAGTAGGGTTAGAGAATTTGCTTTGTTTTACCATCTGGAGGGTGACATGGGTGGAGTGTAGGATAGGGAGATGAAGATGGTTTTTGTAGGTAAAAACAACCAATAGAGCTCTAATTTGACTCATAAATAGAGCACTAGCTTGGAGATTAGGAGTCTTTCTGGGGCCAGCTTGCCTCCTTTCTTACTGTGTGGCCCTGTCATTTGACTCCTTATATTTGAAATTCCTACATCTATTTCCTCATTGGTAAAATGAAAGTAACAGCTTTTTTTGTGGCCAAAAGGTAACTGTGCCAACCAAAAGACAGTATGCAAGGCAGTAGTCCTTATGTTAAGAATGCTGCTATCAGTTTGAATTAAAATTAGTAACAATTGGATTTTATTCCACGGTACTCTAGAGATCTGTTTGCATTGAATTAGGTTCTAGAGAAAGCAAAGAATGAGTAAAACAGTTTTGAAGGAAAAACGGGCAACTTGCCATAACAGGTGGTGTTGTTGTTATATGCCGTGGAGTTGGTTCCAACTCATAGCGACCCTGTACATGGTTTCCGAGGCTGTTAATCTTTATGGGAGCAGACAGCCTCATCTTTCTGCCATGGAACAGCTAGTAGTTTCAAACTGCTGACTGTGAGATTAGAAGCTCGATTAGTAAGATAGCAAGAGTTTATTTTATAGTCATAGTAATCTGAGGCAGTGTAATATTAATAATGTAAAAATAGAGATAGAGAGGCCAGAAACACAGCCATGCATTTATGGAAACAACATGTGACAAGTACGATGTTAAAAATCAGTGGTGGAAAAATACACTAACAAATGGTACTGGGTCAAATGATTGTCTCATACAAAAGAAGAAAATATAGTTAGATGTCTACCTTATACCATATATGAAAATAAAAGTGAAATGAATTAAAAGATAGTACACAAAGGCAAAACCTTGACAACAGGGAATGTTTTCTAATTAGTATGCTATAAAATTATCCTTTTTTGTAATACAGTTTTATGAATTTTACATTTTCATATAACAACATAATAAGGATTCAGAACAGTTTGTAATCATATCCTTTTCTGCTCTTAATTCCTGACAACCACTGAACTCTTGTCCGTCACTATAGTTTTGTGTTTCTACAAGTCAGGGGTGTAGGAACCCTTTAAAACAATCTTCCGTCTTAGGGATGAGTAAAACATTAGGGACTAAGCATTCATAAAGGATGTTTTAAATCATTTCCAAATGGATTCTATAAAGTTGCCTTTCTATGGTTTAGGAATATGTACTGGTAATAGTATGTTTATATTGCCAGTTTATTGAAAGAGTCCGCTTTTGAAAAACCACAGTTCTCACGATGGCTAAAATACTATTCCATTTTGTATTTCATACTGTGTTGTCTGGCTGGATTGTGTGTGTGCATTCTTGCCATCGAGCACTAACTCTTGTTCCTCTCTGATACCAACACTGTTCTCTTTGCTTCAGCTGATTAAACGAATACTGTGTAAGTCTTTTCATAAGTCTGGTGTTTTCATCTTTATTTTTAGTTCAACAGTTTTGAATGCTGCTAACCTAAATAAAAGACTTCTGTAATAGTCTTATGTACTGTAACAAATGTAGTTTAAGAAGTATATTTGTGTTGACATGAAATTACAATAAGATGAAATGTTGACTTTGTTTTGAATGTGGATTTTAATTTAACTATAGGTATTCCGTTAGAAATGAGTTGCACAATTGAGAAGGCACTTGCTGATGCCAAAGCTCTTGTTGAAAGACTGAGAGATCATGATGATGCAGCAGAATCTCTCATTGAACAAACCACAGCTCTCAATAAGCGAGTAGAAGCAATGAAGCAGGTTTGATTTTTCTTTCTTGTTTGTTCCATTTAATAAAAGTAGTCATTGATATTAATATATTGCTTTGGACCATAAACTTTCGCTTAATTATTCTGTTTTCTGTATTCTAAAATTTAAAAGTAGCATTCCTTGTGTATATCAGTTTTACACTTGTTGTTAGGTGCCATCGAGTTGGTACCGACCCATAGCAACCTTAGGACACTATTTTCTTGGTCCAAGTGATATATATGTGTGGTGGTGGTATGCTGTGGAGTTGGTTCCGACTCATAGTAAAGTGATCCTGCATACAGTTTCTAAGGCTGGAAATCTTTACAGGAGCAGAAAGCCTCATCTTTCTCCCATGGAACAACTGGTAGTTTTGAGCTGCTGATCTCGAGGTTAGCAGCTCTACTTGTAACCACTACACTACCAGAGCTTCTTGATATATATGTTTGTTGTTGTTAAGTGCCGGCGAGTCGGTTCCGACCCATAGCGACCCTGTATAGGGTTTCCGAGGAGCTACTGGTGAGCTTGAACCGCCGACCTTGCAGTTCAAATGGCTTTGCAGTCTGGCGCATTGGCCCACAGAGCCATTTAGGTGCATGTATATATGTTGTTGTTGTTGTTGTTGTTGTTGTTAAATGTCATCAAGTTGGTTCCACTTACAGCGACACTGTTTAGGGCTTCCAAGGAGAAGCTGGTGGGTTTGAATTGCTGACTTGCAGTTAGCAACCCGGTGCTTATCCTGTTGTTGTTATATGCCATTGAGTCAGTTCTGACTCATAGTGACCCTGTATAGGGTTTCCAAGGAGCAGCTGGTGAACTTGAACTGACAACCTCACAGTTCAAACCAACCTTGTAGTCCAACACATTAAATTGCAGTGCCATACCAGGACTCCAGTGCTTATCCTACAAGTGTATGAATGAATATATATATATATATATTCATACACACACACACATATATATATAAATCTGCACATTTGACCACTTATTTTCTAACAGATAATGCATTTGATTTTAGAAAAATAAATTAATTTGTTAGGTATGGTGCAGTGGATCAAACATTGTACTGCTAATTGAAAGGTCTGCGGTTCAGTCCTACCAGTCACTGTGGGAGAAAGATGAGGCTGTCTGTTCCTGTAAAGATTTAAAGTGTCAGAATCCCTATGGAGCAGTTCTACTCAGTCCTATGAAGTCATTCTGTGTTGGAATCCACTCAGTGTCAGGGTTGCGTTGAGATACATTTAACTAAGGCTAGATCTTACTTTTACTAGTGTCTACTAATGTTGACATTGTTTGATATTTTTATAATATAGAAATGTTTGTTTTTCTTTATAAAGTTATACTGTTTAACAACAAAATAAGGTTTTTTAAAACAATGCAAGACGATATCTGGTTTTCTCCTTATGCAACTATTGCATCCCTGCTTGCTTCCTATTGCTGCCAGTTAAAAAAGAACAGAAGAGAGTTCCCTTCTTGCTGTGCTGACTCATTGTTGTACTTCACACTTTCCTGTGGACCATGAAGGTTAGCTAGCATTTTAAACCCTCCACTGATAATGTTTTCTTCTTTAAGAGAACTAAAATCTCCAAACCCCCTTCAAAACTGAAACTCAAAGAGAACACACCAGCAGGCATGTAAACTTACTGGTGACCATGTTGGTCTGCTGGTGAGCAGAAGAGAGGAAAAGGCAGCAATGAAAAAATGGACTGAGTATGACCACGTTCCATAGACTCCTGTCGATCTGGAGATGAGAGAGAAAAGAGGAAGGGCTGCTTGGTCCGAAGCATGGTGGTGATACCTGGGGAATCCTGAGCCCCGAACAAGGACATAGCCACAGAGGACTAGAGCTGAGAGTGAAGAGTCCAGCTGATAGGAAGTGAGGGGAGATGCACAAGCATGCACAGACTTGTACATAATACCTATTTGGCTTTGTTTCAATGGCTTTATGATCAGAATTCAAGTAAAGGAAAAAAATTTTTTTAAAGTTTTTGATAAAGGAAGCAAGTACAAATTGCTACAATTTAATGAACTTGACCTATACTATGGATGTAGTAGCTCAAAATACCAACTGAGAGGGAAGGAGTCTTCACATCAAGTATCAATCCTATCCCCTCTGTACATAGGGTTGATAGGGACAAGCAACTTAGACATTGCCTACCTAAACTGGGGGGGAGGGGGAGGTGGAGTTGGCAGGGGCCTATAAAAACACGAAGTGACTGCCTTACAAGTTTTCAAGAGGGAGTTTAGTTTCTGAGTGTGCAGGGCAAGGTGGAATCCCCACTGAATAGTTCTCATCTTGTCTAGACTGGTCTGGTAAAAGATAAGAGGATAAGATTCCTATGATTCAATAATGAATAATTGTTATCATGACTAATTGTGACTGTCACAACAGTAAAGGTAGAAGTTCCTTACAGTCCAGAAACAGAGGACCCTAGGACCATCAAGGGAGAAGAGCACAAGCTGAATGTGGGACCCTATCCAGAGAAGCAGCAACACTAGAGATAGAGGCAGAGATGAGGACTTGGAGAAATAGAGCATCTGAGGACTCTAAACTCTTGGAAAGAGGGACTGAGTGCTAGCAGCCAGGAGGCAGGCTTGCAGAATGTGCCCTTTGGTGGTTTAAATCAGTGTATATATTCCTGAGTGTTTTTGTGTACATAAAAAAAAACAACAGAATAGAAACAAATACTGTTGAATGATGATGCACGGAGGAGATTGTAATCATTGCAATGAAATGATGAGTGTAAAACTGATGTTCTCCCATGTAAACTATCACTTGATTCTCATTAAAACCAAACGAACAAAAAAGAGAACTATAAAATCTCTGGGGTTATGATATAAATCAGTGGGGAAAAATACATATCACAGCTAACTCTATTGAAACTCATCCATTTTGTAAAAGGAAGCATTCCTGGGATTCAGCTTTTAATGACACTTAGAAATAGTGAAAGAAGTGTACTACTTTTGTTTTACAACTGTGTTTCCCAAAGCAAATTACCTTCCTCCTTGCCTGTCTAGCTTAATCAGTCTCCCATGAAGATATATCTGGTATCAAATTATAAAGAAAAAAAGAAGTTTAGTATTTGATGATAAAAGCCAGGAATGTTAAAATGAGTACATTTCTAACTAGCTCATTGAAATGCCTTAAAAATAAAGAAGTGTAATTTTAAAGTTATTGTTGTTGTTACCTACCATCGAGTCAGTTCCGAGTCATAGCGACCCTGTAAAGGGTTTCCGAGGAGCGGCTGGTAAGTTTGAACTGCTGACCTAGTGGTTCAAACCGAATGTGAGGTCAAGTGCTTATCCTATGGTGCCACACCAGGATTCCTATTAATTTAAAAAGAAACCAGAAGGCTAAATCAGTTTTCAAATACTCTTTTCAACTATTAAGATATAATTCACGTTCTATAAAATTTACTCTTTTGCAATTCAGTAGCTTTTAATGTGTAACTAAAATTATATAACAATAACCACTGTCTGATTCTTGAACATTTCATCTCCCCTCAAAAAAAAAAAAAAATCCCATATCGATTAGCAGATACTCTCTATTCACTCTCCCCAGGATCCCTGGCAATTTCTAGTTTTTCTATCTCTATAGATTTGCCCATTCTGGATATTTCAGGTAAATGGAATTATATAATAGGTAACCTTTTGTGTCTGGCTTCTTTCAGATAATGTAATTAGTTTTTAAGGCTTATCTATATTGTAGCATGAGTACTCGTTTGTTATTTTTTTCTTAAATGGCTTACTGTTCATTTTTTGGAATCCTGGTGTGGTACCATAGGAAAAGCACTCAACCTCAAGGTCAGCGGTTCAAATTCACCAGTCATTCCTGGAAACCCTGTTCAGGGTTGCTATGAGTCGGGACTGACTCAATGGCACTTACCAACATCAACAATTCCATTTTATGGATATACCATATTTTGTTTATCCATTCATCATTTGATAGACACCTGAGTTTTCACTTTTTGACTGTTATGATATTGATACTATTAACATTCACGTACAAGGTTTTGTACAAATATGTTTTCACTGCTCTTGGGTATATATCTAGGAGTGTGACTGAAAGGTTATATGGGAGCTGTATGTTTAACTTTTTGAGGAGCTACCAGACTCTTTTCCAAAGCAGCTACAGCCATTCCCACCAGCGTTCTGTAAGGGTTCCAGTTACTCTACAACCTTGCCACCACTTGTCGTCTTTGAACAAATGTCTGTTGAGATGCTTTGACCATTTTCTAATTGGGTTATTTGTATTTTTATTATTAAAAGTTTTTATATATTCTGGATACTAGACCTTAATCAGATAGATGACTTACAAATATTTTTTCCAAAATGTTCTTTTGTAATTTTTTGTTAGTACCAGGAAGAAATTCAAGAACTTAATGAAGTTGCAAGACACCGACCACGGTCCACATTAGTTATGGGAATCCAGCAAGAAAACAGACAAATCAGAGAATTACAACAAGAGAACAAAGGCAAGACATGTAGTCACTGTTTATAGTAAATCAAAGAGGAACTTTAATCTGCAGTTGTACTATTCATATAAAATACTTCTTTTTAAAAATAAAATTAACTGTATATTTAGAACAAGCCACGTTTAGGATCAATTGATATTTTAAAAAATGGGAAAACAGCCAGCTATGTCAAGTAACTTTTGACATTAATCCCAGTACTTATCCACATGCCAGAATCATATTTATTGTTCTTTATTTGTTCTACAAATCAATGTCTGTCTGCCCTGGTGTCATCTTGGATTCTCATCCTCAATATCCAATTTGTTCTGTTGTTGCTGTCTGTGAAATAACTCAGTTTTATATAAATCCCACTGCTTTTTCCCCAGCTTAATTATTCACACTCTTGCTAGGACTTTCTTAATTGTTCTCTCTGATTCCATTCTCTTTTCCAGTCCATCTTCAACACAGGCATCAGATTGGTTTTTCAAAAATACATTTCAAAAATCAAGACATTCCAATTCCTAAGAAGCTTTGTTATATCTTATTTCCTTATACAAAGCGATTCAAAGTCTATTTCCAGCCTTCCTTTCTTGCTTCTTCCCTTAGCCCTCTTCTGTGAACCCTTTGCTCTTACCATTTCAAACTAACTCATAAACATCTTTTTACGCCTTACTTAGATTGTTGTTTTTCAAAACAACTCAGTATCATCTTAATATTATACTCTGTGAAGATTTCAGCAATTTCTCCCCACAGATTTCTGTTATGTGTATTTTTGTAGAGTTCCATACTGTTCTTCCCCACATTTTATTATAATTATATATGTATAAATTTTCCACTAAATTGAGTTTCATTGTCTTCTGAAATAATGAATTCTGTTATTCCTAATAACAGAAGAACATTGTATGATTCTTATTGCTGTTCAGTAAATGTTAGTTGGAATTATTCACAAAAAAGGAGTTAAAATTGTCATTTAAAAAACTAGTAAGGGCCTTAAGGGGCCTTTGTTTGACTACATTTTTATGCTGCAGTTTTTGCTTTTTTGAAATACCCTATTTATAAGTTGCTGTTATTAGAAATTAATTTAATATGGAAGAGAAAATTTGTGTGCCTTTAACACAAGTTTGATAATGTTATTTTTGATAGAATTACGTACATCCCTGGAAGAACATCAGTCTGCTTTGGAACTTATAATGAGCAAATACCGAGAACAAATGTTTAGACTACTAATGGCCAGCAAAAAAGATGATCCAGGTATAATACTGAAGCTAAAAGAGCAGCACTCCAAGGTAAACAATCACAGTTGTCTAGTAATGCCATTTTAACTTACTGTTTAAAGTTATATCTTTTTAAATGATCTTTTCTGTTTTTCCTTATTTTTTTCAATTCTTGTTTGTGATATTTTCTTTGTGATTTATTCTTCTATCATAATCCTCTTGTAGCTTTTATATATATTCATATATGAACTTTACTTGGGAAATACGAATTTATTCAATTCAGAATCATTTGCGTAAAGTCTGATTTTAAGAAATATTTTTTTTAATAGGTGTTTTGAAATCGTTGCAAAAACAAAAAATACTAACTAAATGTTGATTTATTTTTTAAGATTGTTTTCTGAATGAGGTGAATTCATCCAAACTATAAATGGTTGTTCATAGTGGGAAAATTATGGAGTTGAGGAGAGTGAAAAGAACTAGAATATTAAACTTTTGCTCCCTCTGCCTCCATCAAATACTAGTTAGATCATTTTAAAACCATACTAAGGTGATTTTCTTGCTCTTGATCTTCTTGTCCCTCTGCCCATGCCCTTTGTATATGGTTGACCCTGGAACAACATGGGGTTAGAAGTGCTGACCTCCATGCAGTCAAAAGTCCACATTAAGCTTGTGACTTCCCAAAAGCTTAGCTACTAATAACCTACTATTGACATAAACGCAAGGAGCTCTGGTAGCGTAAATCGGACTGCAAACCACAAGGTCAGCAGTTCGAAACTACCAGCTGTTCCGAGGGAGAAAGATGAGGCTTTCTGCTCCCGTAAAGATTTACAGCCTCAGAAACCCTGTACAGAGTCGCTATGAGTCGGAACTGACTCCACGGCACATAACAATTGACATAAACAATTAACACATTTTATATGTTATATATAGTATTCACTGCACCCATATAAAAACTGCATTTTTAATGTGAACTAAAAAGAGATCTTCCAAAAAGTGCAAGGTTTTTGCACCTGCTGTCATAACTGCAGCTGCAGCTTCATGAATTTCCCTCTCTTTCTTAACAGTAGTCCTTGTTTGATTCATTTCTCTTGACTTGGTGGGCAACATTTAAGCTATTCAGCTTTTTCTTGCAATGTCCTGACTTTTCTCTGCTTCTTAGAAGCACCACTAGCATCATTGTTATTCTTGTTGTTGTGAAGTGCCGTCAAGTCGGTTCTGACCCATAGCTATCCTGTATAGGATTTCCGAGGAGCCGCTGGTGAGCTTGAACTGCCAACCTTGCAGTTCAAATGGCTTTGCAGTCTGGCGCATTAACCGACAGCGCCACACCAGGATTCCATCTATTAGTATCATTAGTGGTACTTAATGTATGTCCCATGGTTTTATTCAAGGTTTATGGTGTTGCATAATGAATAATACGCAAGAACCACAAGAAATCACTTTTTACTGCCATACACTACTTACTTGAGAGAGAGAGATGCTGCTCACATGAAGATGATAGGTGTCACGGCATTTTTTGTTGTGTTTTGTGTGTGTGTGTGTGTGTGTGTGTGTGTGTGTGTTTAATCTGCATATAAGTGGACCTGTACAGTCCAAACCCATATTTTTCAAGGGTCAACTGTATGTCTCTGTATTTGCTGGCAACTGCTGTGAAGACAAATGGCATAAATCTTTCCTATACATATTTTCTTTTAAAACTAAATTTTAACTGCTGAAATGAAATAAAATTTTTAGATTGTGATGCTAACTAGGCCATTATCTGTATTGGCAAGTAATGAGCTCTAGCTATAATTAGTTACAACTTTAATGCTATTTAAGAAATTGTATGTGACATATAAGGCATTTTTATCTTTTGTGGTTATCCAAATACATTTCAGATTCTATAAAACATCTTTTCTGTCGTGATGCCAGTAGATGTTTTTACTTATTCTGTTAGATTTAAGACTCGGTAAATTAAGTGACTATGTGACCTATATTAAGAGTCCTGGTGTGGCACTTTGAATTAATACACTGGGCTGCAAAATCAGTTTGAACTGCAGGGTCAGCGGTTCAAGATCACCAGCCACTCCTTGGAAATTCTATAAAGGGTCACTATGAGTCAGAACCTACTTGATGGCATTAATAAGATGGCATTAATAATTAAGAAACATTAATAGGCATAATTTGTGTCAACCAAGAAAAAAATAAATTCGGATTTAATATTGTGCGAGTAACACTATTTAGCACAACTTAAAGGAAATTCTTGGATATTTAAAGTGGCAAAACTTTTCAACATAAACTTTATCTCTTGGCAATGAGGTCATCGTAAAAGCATTTTAATATAAATATATAACTAAGACTGCTTTTTCAAGGTATAAACATTGACTTAAAATTATTAGTAAAAGAAATGTAATATTAAGAAATTTTAAAAGACCCTTATAACATAAGGAATAACAATTTTAAGATATGAAGGGGAGAATACTCTGGTTTTAAAAAACTTTTAGACTATGATTCTACTGCTTGCTGACCCTATCTGATAGCAGATTGACATAGCAAATGTTTTGTTAAAAACATTACTAAATTTTAACATTCACCATAGATGTTTTATTAGTGAACAAAGTTGTACATTTTCTGTAGTGGTTGTAAATCATCTCTTTTTATTATGTTGATTAAATTCTTCATGTAAGTGTTGATCCCTGCCTTCTGTAAAATGACTGTTTAGTTACTTGTTAATAATTCTGACTAATACATATCAATGTTTGTGATTTTGATTTTTCCCAAAAAGGAGACACTTCGCCTCAATTAAACACTTACACAGGGTTAGTTATTCTGGGTAATAATAAGATGAATGAATAAGTTTCATTGCTCTGCCTTTGGAGCTTACAGTGTAATGGAAGATACAGATGAAATATAAATGTGTAATACTCTGGTAGCATAGTGGGTACAAATTGGGCTGCGAACCTCAAGGTCAGCAGTTCGAAACTACCAGCTGTTCCACGGGAAAAGATGAGGCTTTCTGCTCCCGTAAAGATTTGCAGCCTTGAAAACCCTGTGCAGGGTCACTATGAGTCGGAACTGACTCCACAGTACTTAACAACAATATAAAGTAGGACGTGATGAGTTCTAAAATGTAGATATGACTTGTGTTATGAAATTGGGAAAATAAGATGACTTATCAATGGGGAGAATATGGGAAAGTGTCCAAGATTTGAATCCAGCCTTAACTTAGTTATTGGGAGGGCGGGGGCAATAAACAGAAGTGGTTGAGAAAAGAATTGTATGATAAAGGCATCCAAGTGTGATATTCCAGAATGTGCTTAGGAATGAGTGTTCTGATGCCTAAACAGAAAATTATTTTTTAACACATTTAGAGAAAACAAACATACTTACACATAGCAGCATTTTGGAGTACGAGACACCTTGGAGACTACAGTAATACAGAATTTTGCCCTCACCTTGACTCTTTTAGCGGGCATTAAAAAAATGTGTAGAGTTTGAGAAAAACTCAATTATCTGTTAAATATTTCATTGTTACACTATTTTTGAACAGATACCTTTTTGGAAATGTTAAAAAAACAAACATTTCATACACTTGGCTAACACGCATGAACTAACATTCAGTTTTTAAACTACGGATAATGTCCGTATTAACATTATAATGACTCTGTACTACAGATTGACATGGTACATCGTAACGTCTCCGAAGGATTCTTCCTTGATACATCTCGACCCATCCTTGAAGCACCTCAACACGGACTGGAGTGGAGGCACTTGGAAGCAAATCAGAATGTACACAAAATAAAACAGTCTACTTTTGGGGTGTGGATGGAAGGGAGGGATACATTTTAACAGTTTGATTTTTTTACATTGAATTTCCTTCTCAAGCCAGATTAAGGAATAAATAAAATCAAAAGAATGTTGTATTTGTCAAAACCAAGTGAAAACCAAGAGACTAAATCTGTCTAAAGAGGTGCTTGTAGTAAGTGAATCACTAACTGTTCTATTTGGAAGGGTTTTGGTTTGTTAATTTTTGTTTCCCTACTCATGATGATCTTGTCCTGAAAAAAATTAGTTTTATCTTGTTTTTCTCAATTTTGAATGCAAAGAATTCTTTGCTTCCAATATAGTCTTTAAACCTAGGTCAGTGCCATAGGTTAATTTGAGAAAGTTTTACTCATTACCCTAATTTACTTTGCTCTGCTGCAATTTTTTCCTGTAACTATTATAGATTAGGCCCCTCTTATAGTGAGAAGGAGTTCGGTACTTTTAATCATTACATAATATGGCAGATGCTTGACATGCTCTAATTCTTGATATAATGTTACCATAATCTACACTGATGGAAATACTCTGTATCTGCACAGTCCAGTGTGGAAGCCAAATGCATGTGCGATTATTTACTGAACAATCACAATGTTTGTAGTGCAACTGAAGGCCTGAATTTGTTTATTTTAAAAATTCGTATTAATTTCAGTTCAATTTAAATAGCACCTCCAATACTGTCCTGTTTTTCTGTCCTGTTTTCCTGTACACTAGCATTCTATAGGTGTCAGCATAAAATAACATTAGCCTAAGGGCTTGCCTTTTTGTTGATTAAGAAGATGTTAATGCATGGTCTGTTGAAGATGTTCAGATTTTTCTCATATTTCTACGGTACTTTAATAATTTCCTGTTATTTTTGGTTCCATTTAATCCTTCTCACAAATAGTAAATATAACTATGTAGGAGTCCTGATGTGATGCTGTAGGATTATCACTTGGACTGTTTGAATCACAAATTTGGCGATTCAAACTCACCAGCCACTCCTCGGAAACCCTATGTGGGGTCACTATGATTCGGAACCTACTCGACAGCACTTAACATCAACATTACTATTTAATAGACTTATGTTTATTTGGGGAGGTTTTGACTTCTTTATTCAAGTTTTACCCTTCGTAAAAGGGGGCTTCAAAAAAAAAAAAGGTGTGTTTCAAAAGTTCATGGAAAACAGAATCAAATTTTTTTCCCATGGACTTTTATTAAGCCCCCTTGATTGCTAGTGACTAGTAGTCTGTAGTGTTGTTAGTGCCATCAAGTAGGTTCCAACCCATAGCACCCTGTACAGGGTTTCTGAGGAGTGGCTGGTGAGCCTGAAATGCTGACCTTGAGGTTCAAACTGACTTTGCAGTCTGGTGCATTAACCCACAGCACCACGCCAGGAGTCTGTTGAAGCTGTTTACTGAGAAAATAATTCTCAACTTTCTGTTGATTTTAAACATTTTGTCTCTTTCACTAGACTGTAAGCTCCTTGAGAATATATCTTAACAGTTTGTTACCTGGCACAGTGCCTAACACATTGCAGCTGTGCAAAAAGGAATGCAGGAATGACACTGGAAGAAATCTCTGCTACTAGTATCACAGAAATGTAGATGTGCATTATCCTGGGATTAGATTTTGAATTGTTTACAGAGAAAGCCAATTGATATTTTAAAACATAAGAGAAATTTGTACATTTTATTCAGCGTTGTGTTGCCATCGAGTTACTTCCAACTAGCAAGCCTGTATAGGGTTTCTGAGAGAAACTGGTGGTGGGTTTGACCTTCTAACTGATAGGTCAAGCAGTTCAAACCCACCAGTCACTCCTAGAAAACCCTATATACAAGGTTGCTATGAGTTGGAACCAATTCAATAGCACTTGATGACAACCATGCGCCAAACACTAAAAAATAGGCAGATATAAACAAGATACAGTTTTTGCTCTGAAAGAGAATTATAACCTAAACAAATTCTAGGTTGATTCAGATTCATTTATAGGCATGGACAATACAGAGAAGACCTGTAAATCATGAAGACTTCGGAAGGAAAAGAGATTTAGTGTGCCTACAGTTTATCTTTCCTGTTACCTTGTTCAATAAGTAAATGTAAATACAAAAAGAAAAAGTTGCTGATCACTTGTAATGGAAGGAATGAGAAGTAGGATCGTTAGTACTTTTCTTGTGTACTAGGCTGTTTTATTATGATGCTCTTTAATTCTAATCCATTCTTACATCTTTGTTCAAGAGAACATTAATGTTCAACTGACTTTCATGTGACAATCTACTGGATATCTTGTAAGATGTAAGACTATTACATTTATTGCAAGTAGCAACACAGGTATTTTTCAAAAAAAACCAAAAACTAATATTTCACTGATTTGCAACTACCACCCACCCACCCCACCCTTTTTTTTTTTCCAGGAATTACAAGCGCATGTTGACCAAATAACTGAAATGGCAGCAGTAATGAGGAAAGCCATTGAAATTGATGAGCAACAGGGTTGCAAGGAACAAGAACGAATATTCCAACTTGAAGTAAGTTCTAAATGCAAATATAGATGAAAATAGTCTGTGCAAAGATTTATGTCAGAAAAATGTACCCCATTTTAAAAAAAGACACATACTCTGGAATTGTAATGTTCATTTTCTTAATCTGGATGCTAGTTTATAATGGGTATGTAATGCAAGACCGTTTATATAATAACACAAGAGTCTAAGATCAGAAATAATTGAGATAACTGGTTTATTTGATACTATGTTGCTTCATCTTGTCAGGTGAATGTATTTTTTCAGTTTTATAAATATTTTTATTTGTTCAATCCATTAAAGATTATAGTGATGCATAGAAATAACTTTAGTCCACAAATTATATTCTTTGTGCACTCTTTTCCTCTCGAAAATGTACAACTTTTGTCTTATACAAAGGTAATTCAAAAGAATTTCTACAAAATAATATAAACTGTATTAAATAAAACTATCAAAATGTAGAACCTGTTATTTCTCAACATCTCCTCCATCTAGGTCCATACACTTCTGAAGGTGGTGGTCCCATCTCTTAACTCTTCCCCAAAGCATTCCACACTCTCCAGTTTACATCACATCAGAACAGCAGTTTGGCATCCTTGAGAGACTGTGTCCTTTGAAAGTTGTGAGCTGTGTGAACAAAAAGATGTCTAAAGGGGCAAGATCAGGACTGTAGGGTAGATGGATTAAGGTTTTCCAACAAAATTCTCATATAGCAGTCCTTGCTCCATTGTAAGTCCATTGTCATGACAGAAATAAAGGCAGCAATTTTTCTGGCCTTTTTCTCACCATTGCAGTTTTACATTTTTAAAAGATTCTTCCTAATAAGTCCCATGATCATCTTGTGTCCTTTAAGAAAATCTATCAAGATTACTCCTTTGGAGTAATCTTCCAATATTCACCATAACCTTCTGAGCTGACCTCTCTACCTTAAATTTAACTGGCCCAGCAGTTCCTCTCAGACTGTTTTGATTGGACCTTTTTTATTTCAAGGCAACCTAAGGAGTCCTGGTGTGACGCTGTAGAAAAAGTGCTGAACTGCTAAAGGAAAGGTTAACATTTCAAATCCACCATCTGATCCTTGGAAACACTATACAGGATCACTGTGAGTCAGAACCAACCAGATGTCTCTTAACACCAATAAGGAGATTACCATCATTCCATCTGTCAGTTTGTCAGATGCTGGAAATAATGCCATTGATATTTTAATTTCCATGAGGGTCACGCATGGTGCATATCTTTTAAGCAGAGCTTCCAAACTAAGACTGAAAAACAAGCAGAGCACTTCTGAATGGTTAGCCACTGAAAACTTTATGAACAACAGCAAAACATTGTCTGATACAATGCGAGAAGATGAGTCCCTTAGGTTGGAAAACACAAAAAATATGACTGGTGAAGAGCTGCCTCCTGAGAGTTGATCTTTAATAACATGAATAGAGCAAAGCTTTCGGGGCCTTTATTTATTAATAGGACACTAATCAAAATGAGAAAAACAGCTATAACAGACATTAATAATTGGAACATAGAATATATGAAAATAGAATATATTCATAGAATATATGAATCTAAGAAAATTGGAAGTAGCCAAAAATTAAATGGAGCACATAAAGATCAGTAATGGTAGGTATTTGTTGCCTGAAATGGACAGGTATTAACTATTTTGAGTCAGATAATCATGTGATTTACTACGCCAGGGACGACAAAGGTGAATGGCATCACATTCATCATCAAAAAGATCATTTTAAGATCTATCTTAAAGTACAGTGCTGTCTGTAATAGAATAATATCCATATGCTTACAGGAAGACCAGTTAAGTACAACTATTATTCACAATTACATACCAGTCATGGCAAAGATGATGAAATTGAAGAGTTCCACCAACTTCTTCAGGCTGAAATTTTAAAACTGCAGTGTATTGAAAGAATTGCCAGAAATCTAAGCCAGATTCTGAAGATGATATGGAATAAAGGATATCATTGCTGACATCATACAGGTCTTGGCTGAACAGAGAACACCAGAAAGATGTTTACTTGTACTTAATTGACTGTGGATAACATTGCAAAGAATGAAAATTCCAGAACACTTTATTGTGCCCGTGAGGAACCTGTACATGACCAAGAGACAGACATTCGAACATAACAAGAGGATACTGAATGGTTTAAAATCAGGAAAGGTGTGTGACTAGGTTGTGTACTTTCACTATACTTATTGAGTCTATATGCTAAGCAAAAATCTGATAAACTGGGTTATATGAAAAAAAGCATGGCATCAGGATTGGAGAAAGACTCATTAACAACCAGCAATATGCAGATAATACAACCTAGCTTGATGGACGCAAAGGCGATTTGAAATACTTAACTGACGAAGATTAAAGGCTACAGCCTTCAGTATGGATGGCACCTCAATGTAAAGAAAACAAAAATCCTCACAAGTAGATCAATAAATAACATGATAAATGGAGAAAAAATTAAAGTTGCCAAAGGCTTCATTTTACTTGAATTCACAATCAGTGCCCATGGAAGCAGCAGTCAAGAAATCAAATGCTGTGTTGCATTTAGTAAGTCTGCTGTAAAAGATCTCTTTAAATTGTTAAAGAACAAAGATATCACTATGAGGACTAAGATGCACCTGAACCAAGCCATGATATCTTCAACTGCTAAGTTGGAAACAGAGGAAAGATTGGTAGTTTGAAAATATGGGATGGGTAATAGAAATGATGCTAGAGGTCACATGATAGAATTTTGCAAGACCAATGACTTTATTCATTGCAAGTAACTTTCTATAACATAAACAGCAACTATACACTTGGACCTCACCCGGTGGAATACACAAGAATCAAATGGACTACATTTGTAAGAAGAGCCAAAACAAGGACAGGGGCTACCTGGAACAGAGACTATCAGTTGCTCATATGCAAGTTCAGATTGAAGCTGAATAAAATTAAAACAAATCCACAAGAACCAAAATATGACCTTGACTACATCCCACCTTAATTTAGAGATCATCTTAAGAACAGATTTGATGCATTAGGCACTCATGACTTAAGACTAGAGGAATTGTGGGATGACATCAAAAAGATCATACAAGAAGAAAGCAAAAGGTCATTAAAAAGACAGTAAAGAAAGAAAAGATCAAAGTGGGTATCAGGATAGACTCTGAAACTGATTCTTGAATATAGAGATGCTAGAGTGACTGAAAAAAAATTATCAGAAAATTTTTTTGTAAAAGAGTTGAACAGAAAATTTCAAAGGGCAGCTCCAGAAAACAAAGTCAAGTATGATAATGCAGTGTGCAAAGACCTGGAATTGGAACCAAACAGAAAGAACATGCTCAGTATTTCTCAATCTAAAAGAACTGAAGAAAAATTTCAAGCATTGGGTTGCCATGTTGAGGATTCTGTAAGCAAAATATTGAGTGATGCAGGAAGCATCAAAAGAAAATGGAAAGAATACAAAGAGTTACTGTACCAAGACTTTATCTTAAGTACTTTGGACATGTTGTCAAGAGGGACTTGTCCTTAGAGAAGGACATCATGCTTGGTAAAGTTTGAGTATCAGCAAAAAAGCAGAAGTCCCCAATGATAAGGACTGATATAGTGGTTGCAACAGTGGGCTAAAATAATTGAGGCTGGCACAGGACTGGTCAGTATTTTGTTCTGTTGTGTACAGGGTCGCTACGAGTCAGGACCAACTGTACAACACCTAATCCAGACGACAGCAAGTAGACTAAGACAAGGAAGGGTATTACTGAGAAAACTTGTCTACAGCCCTCCACTGTTAACAGAGACATGTTTAAACAAATCTTTTTTTGGAATAATTCCGTACATGTATGAACTGGAACTCTAGTAGCAATACATTTTTATTTACCCTAGTATGTTGTTGTTTTTTTATTTTGTGATAGCAAAAGCACAAGTCCTTGTTGAATAACTAAAACCATTAGAATAGACTTCTGTGCTTTAAAAGCTATATTTTGAAACCATAATGGCAAAATTAGTTGTAAGAGGGCCAAACTTGATTTTCTTTCAGCATACAGTATCTCAGCAATTTTTTAGGTAGAGGTTAACAGTAAGGATCCGGGTAGTAAATACTGTTTGTAAACCGAAGTCTCTGTTGCAAAAACTCAACTTTTATAGATGTAACACAAAAATAGCCGTTGTTGTCGTTAAGCACTGTCGAGTTGATTCTGACCCATAGCAACCCTGTACAGGGTTTCTGAGGCTGCCAATCTTTATGGAAGCAGAAAACCTCATCTTTCTCCCGCGGAACAGCTGGTAGTTTCAAACTGCTGACCTTGAGATTAGCAGCCCACCTCGTAACCATTACGCTACCAGAGCTCCTTAAAAACAGCCATAGACAATAATAAATGAATGGGTATGGCTGTGTTCCAATAAAACTTAAAAGTGATGTAGGGTAAGCATTGGACTGCTAACCACAAGGTCAGTGGTTCAAACTCACCAGCTGCTCTGTGGATACCCTATATACAGCCAGGGTGGCTAGGAGTTGAAACTGACTTGATGGCACTTAACAACACCAAGTAGGACCCATAGTTTTGTGACCCCTGTTCGGTAGCACTGAAACTAAAAAAAATGGGATTGTAGACAGTGGGAGAAAATAATTATTAAAAGTTTTAAATTTCTGTAAATTTTGTACAGTAACTAAAAAAAAATAAAGGCAAGCTTGTTTACCAATGCCAGATTTGGTTAACTCTACTTCTTAAAAAATATCAAGAACTTCTACTGCAAGCTCTCCTGCTCTCAGATTCCAGTGAACAAAGCAAACCAGATGGCTTATTCCATGCTATCAATCAAAGTACTGAAAGTAATAAACTGGGAAGAAGGTCTAGTCCGATGGTATTAATTCCTTGACTTTACATACTTATTTAAATATAAATATGGCTATTAATTTCTTTAATGTGTTTTCAATAAACAATTTTTGAAGTTTTATCTGTAATTACAAATGCATAAATAAGGCTTTACAGTGGTTTAAGATGTTGAACACATGATTCCCTCTTCCTTAAAAAAAAGTTGTCTGGATTCAAGTTGTCAACTGCATATATAATGGGGCCTCAAAGTTTGTGGAAAAATTTCATTATATATTAATACCATTTTCCACTAACTTTTTGAAGTCCCTACTATTTCTTAGTACATTTGACTGTCATAGAACTTGATTTTTGTTTGCCACACCTTCAGTTTTTTCATTATCTTAAGATTTGTGTGCATTCTTTTCATGGCTATCTTGATGACTGCATCTTTGTTTTTGTTTGCCTTCTTCTAGCAAGAAAACAAAGGTTTGAGAGAAGTCCTTCAAATAACTCGAGAATCATTTTTGAACCTTAGGAAAGATGATACATCGGAAAGTACGTCTTTGTCAGCATTAGTGACCAATAGTGACCTGAGTCTAAGGAAGAGCTGAAGAGTGTCTAAGCATGTGAGCTTCTTACATTGGCTCCAAACAGTCACTGGGACTGGCCCACTAAATGTATGACTAAATAACAGAAAAATCAATCTCAATCAAGCTTTTATAATATGTATATACATGCACATACTATGTACAGTATACTGGTAATGACATTTTTAAAGGATAACAAAAAAAATACATTATTTTAATTGGTCATTGACTTACAAAACATAATTGAAAGGCAGAAATTAAGCTGTTTCTAATTGATGAACAGATGAAGGGTTTTACAGTAACTGCTAAGTATAAAGAGAGCTTTCAGCAGTACTCTTGGCTAGTTCTGGATGATATTTTGGTAAATTTGAATATTTCTAGTTAGAGATTAATAGAATTATCCCATTTTAAAAATACAAATTATGCCATGGCTTTGTGAATGAAGTTCCTCATATTAAGTCTTATCCCTCCTGTTTGGTGTCAGAGTTAACAAATGGCTTATTAACTATGTAAGATTTCAGCTTTTAGTGACTGCATGTCTACCTTCCCATTAATTGAAATTTTTGTCAAAAGCGCTTTAAAGGCTTCAAGAATGTTTTGTACTCAGCATAAACAAAACAGGTGATTTAATTTTACTTAATTGATACTTGGCTAATAATTTTTCATAACTTGCTAAGTGTATGAAATATTTCAGGAATGAAAGTGAAGGAATATTACTTTCTAAGAAAGATCTTTTGAGAGACATATTTAGTAGGTTAAACTACTCCTTTGAAAGAAAGTTTTAGTTCTAAGTCATTAGTGAAGATGAGATCTTTCTCTTCTTTGGTTGATCTTTATGTAGCTCATTTAGCTAACAGTGGAAATGTGTGATATATAACACATGAAATATGGTAATTTCAAAATAAATTGGGAATTCCCCTGGCCTGTACTGTTTGTTATTATTGCTTTTTAATACAAACAGTGAAAAGTAAATTTTAATTTCAAGAAACTATTTGGTCTCATACAAACTTTAGTCAAAAGGGAGTGAAAATCTATGGACTTACAAGTATATTTTGTGATTTTACAAAATATCAAATATCTAGTACATAAAAAAATTTAAAAGGCCACCAAATACACAAATGTGTTTACTATCAACTGAAACCTAAAGTTTTCTTATTTTGTGACTATAGAATATGTCAAATAAGCTTTAACATATTTATATTAAATACTAAAATTAGCAGATAGAAAATTCTACCTTTCAATGTATATTTAAAAATATTCCTTCATATAATTTATGTATAATTTCATATATTGCTAATATTCAAAGCTACTTTTCACTTGAGAATTATTCTATCTTAAGTTTGGGTAAAAGAGATTGACAGACCTGATTGAATAGAAACAGGCTAATGGTCCAAACAGTAAATTTTTTTTTTTTTCTAATTCAAAGGCCTTTATTTGATATTTTATAAATGAGAGTTTTTAAACTTTTCTTACGGCTTTTTGGGAAAATATCCCTTAATTTGATGTCAGAATTCATTATAATAGTTTTTATCCCAAGTAAGAAGTAAGTCACACAGTTGAGTTTAAATTTGAGGCATTTCATTAAGGCAGCTCTATTATAAATCATTGCTTAATAATTATTTTTGTAGTAAAAAAACTAGGGTTAATTTATTCTTGGTTTTCTTGCTTAGATATAATTTTTAAGGTCTTGGTGTTTATTTTAAAGGCATTTACTTTGTTATGTAGTGACAGTTTTCTGTTGCTTACCTTTTGTTTTACACAGAAGGTTCTATTTATGTCTGGCAATATAGACTGCACAGGAGTGTATTTTATCAATAAAGATGAGTGGTTAAAATTTGGTAGTATCCGATTTAATTTGACAACAATGCTTTCTTATTCTTGTTTTTGAGGGCCTCTTGTCGCCTTGCCATAAAACTAGTATCCACAACAGCCTCTATCCATATGTCTTAGTAATTGGCCAGTAACATATTGCTGATGCTGCAAACTTTATCATCTGTTAACTATATTTCATTTTTATATATAGAAATACCATGCTAAAATGCAATTATATACAGCTTCTCAGATTAAAAGTTTTCTGTTCAAATTCATGCATTCTAACATCAAGGTGATTTCTAAACTGTTATTTGTAAAGTCAGTGATACATTAAAGATCACAGTCCTATAGCTTAATTTTTTTAGTGGAGCAGTACCTTTTTGCATTGTCATAGAGAAACGAGTACTTGTTTTAAAAAATAACTTTGAATTTTCATGTGAGAGGACATTTTCCTCCTATCACATTGGTTGCTCCTTCTGCTTCCTTTGCTCTTCTCTCTCTTTCACCTCAGTCAGAGAGACCCAGAGGACTAATTTCTTATTTCTATCCTGGATCTATACTCATTTCCGTGGTGATTTCACCCAATCTCAAATTTAAATACCATATGTAGGATGCATGATGCCCAAATTTACAACTCTGGCACAGACTTCTCGCCCCTAACTCCAATCACTTAGATGTCAGAGATATGTCAAACTTTATATCCAAAGCTAGCTTCTTAATTGTACTGCCAGAACCTTTTCAGAGTCTCCCCATCTCAGTTGATGAGAACTCTATCTTTGCAGTTCTTAAGGCTCTCTCTCCATAATGAGGATAGATGAGTTTAGTCCCATCTTGGTTTGGCTGCTCCTATTCATCTTCTAGGCCTTGGCTTAAGTATTTCCTGAATGCATTCTTCCCAGATTTCACCCTGCCTACACATTATAAATTTCCCCCATTGCATGTTGTGCCTCTTCGGTGTATTTAACTGTCCCATTAAAGTATAAGCCCTTATAGGAACCATGTATGCCTGTATTGTTTACCATCTTCCTAGTGTTCAAAGCAGTATTGATTGGCAGATACGAACTCAACAAATACTTACTGAATGAATAATGTGGGATTCAAGTCAAATACTTATACAAGGGTAAGTCTAAAAGGATTGATCCAAAGTCACAGAAACATTTATTAAACAAATCATTGTATCCTTTGAAAATATCTATCGAGATTGTTGTTGGTATGTGCTACTGAGTCAATCCCTACCCATAGTGACCCTGTAAAGGCTTTCCAAGGAGTAGCTGGTGAGCTTTAACCGCTGACCTTGCAGTTCAAACAAACTTTTCAGTCCAGCACATTAACCACAGTGCCACACCAAGCCTCAAGATTATCCCCTTTGGAGTCCCAAAAAGACACTACTACCTTCAAAGGTGATGTCTGCCTTGAATTTAACTGGCCCAGCAGATTCCCTTAGAAGCCACTGTTTTGAATGGGCCTTTTTTTCAAAGGGGCCCTGACAAGACTTAAGACTCTGGCACTGTAGGAACAGCATTGGACTCAAAACCACAGGTCAGTAGTTCAAACCCACCAGCTGCTCCTTGGAAACCCTACAGAACAGCATTGGATTCAAAACCACAGGTCAGTAGTTCAAACCCACCAGCTGCTCCTTGGAAACCCTATACAGGGTTGTTATGAGTCAGAACCGACTTGACAGCACTTAACAACAACAAACACAAGACAAGTTTATTACCGAGAGAACTTTTCTATAGCCAAACACTGATCACAGTGACATGTTTAAACACTCTTTATTTTAAATAAACCTGTGGATGTAAGAACTGGACCCCTAAATGCAATCCTTTTTTACTTATCTTCTAATTTTTTAAAACTTGCTTCTTGTGCTGATGTGGCTTGGTCCAAACTTGTCAGCCTTCCCAGTTTTAATATTCTAGCAATTTTTGTTCTTCAATCCCACTTTCTACAAAACTCAGCTGGCCTGTAGCACTAGTTAGCTGCTATGTTAGCTGATTATTAGCCTTTAATAATCAATCAGAACCTTTTTAAAACACCTTTTTCTATACTAGTACCACTTTTCTTCAGTTTAACACACCTGAAATACTAATGAAATCACACAAATTAATCCACTGTTAGTCAATTTTCCTTCTAAACAAAGGATAAACATTTTAACACATTGCCCCATATATTTCCTTCACCACTTAAATTGTACTTAGTGATTTTTTAAAATAAAGAATAAATTGTTTTCCCAACGTGAATTGTATTTTTATAGCTAAAAGACTACTCTCTCACAGCTTACTGTGTGGTACAAATATAATTGAAAAAAATTTAAGAATTTTACGAGGTTTTTATACATTTTTTTCAAAAGATTTATTATAAAAATTATACAAACTGCCTCTTTATTACCCACAATTTAACATCATGAAAAATGTTAGACAATTTGTATCTTTTCCAAAAAAAAATGTATTATTTTTACAGTCTGCTGGCAGTGCATTTTGATAACATGTAAAATATAAACATTCCATATGACTTTGTTAGAATGTACAAAGATTTGGTAGAAGTGTCCCTACTGTGAATTATAAAAAACATTTTTTTCTCTATTTTAAGTATTACTGAAGTTGGATTACCGAATAAATAGCAAATAAACACCTGCATATAATCTTTTAAAAGCAAAAGTTGAAGATTTTCCAGTAACCTGAGACTTCAACAATCCATTATTACTTTGAGAAACATATACATAACACACATCAAAAGCAGCATCGTGCACATAGTGGTTAACTAACAAAGTATGCAGCAACCATAAAAAGTCCCAGTCAGGTCCTGGAATCTCCAAACAAGTGGCAAATTCAGCCTAACATTTCACTAAAACTAGCTTCTCCCCCAAGCTTCAACAGGTAAGAGAAATTTTCATACCAGGGCCCTGCATGAGAATCACAATATGTTTTTGTTTTTATTTTTTAGTGTTCTATTTAATAGAATAAGTTAATTTTAACTCCAAAGATAATTTCAGAATTTACTAAAAGGCAACTTCTTGAGCACTTTCAAAAAAAAAAACCAAAAACTTCTCTCATCAACTTCTTGACCATCTCTTCTGTCTCTCACTCCCCACTAATTTCCTTAACATACATACCTTGTAGCAATAAAGTGTAATATGGTGGAAAACAGACCTGTAGTCTGCTCTGCTCTTAGACTTGCAGTCATGATGATTGCTATCTGGAGATAAACACCATATCTGAGACGGCTCAAGTCATACTTCAAGATCACAAAGACCAAGTCACTGGGCATCTACAGAAGTAGGGGCGTTCTCTCTCCAGCTGACTGTTCTTTCTGGAAGAACTCTTTGATGTGGGCTAACTGGCCATATATCCTCTCTCTCAATGGAGGAATGTGGTAGCTAGGATCCAAAATGTTCGTAACTCTGCGTTCTCTCTCTCGCTTCCATAACTTGTAAGGGTGGGGAGGGAAAAACGGCTGACCTCTTTCTCTTCGAATTTGTAATGTAATTCCACTTACTGCCAGCATCCCCCATAATGCCAGGATAATAAAGTCTAAAAAGAAGATAAAAATCAGAAGAGCAGTTTCAACTCCTGTATTTTTAAATGTATTATAGATTTAACACTTATTCCCTTCATGGCCTAAGATTGTGTCATGCTTTCTCAATCAGATCAGACTTTCTATTGACTTAATTCACAATATACAGGCAGTCTCCCAGTTATGAACAAGATCCATTCCTATATCTTTAAGTAAATTTATAGATGGGTCAGAACAGGTACATATGGTTCTTATTTAGCCTCACTTTAGTACAATAAAAGACTTGCAGCCTTTTCAGTGATTTAAAACTGAAACTAGGAATCACGTAGTTTAGACAGGTTGTAAAACAGTCATTCGTATGAGTCCTTATCATTCCAACATCATATTAACAATGCCCGTAACACAGTCATTTGTTGTGTTTTTCCAGAGGGGATGGAGAAGGCAGCAGTAAGCTAGGTAAACTGCACATACATGCACATCATGGAAGCCCAGAAGCCACTACACTGTAATAAACTATGACAACAGAATTGGAGAAACACATAACTGACTGAAAATCACTCACCTTCAGTCAGCAAAGTGCTTAATTAAAGGAGACAAAGAAAGGGAGTACCTTAAAAAAATCACGTCATTCATATTCCTTATCCCATCCCTATCTGTAAGTGTCAAGTGCTTTATTGTCAAGCATTTTTTTCCACAACTGAGAATTGACCAGGTAAATCTATATAATCCTGGTTTAGAATTCCATTAACAAAGTTCAATTACTCTTTTTCTAAAGTATGAACTTCAACTACATACCAGTTTAAATTATTTGCCTCAGATCCCTAACAAAGGGTTTCACATTTGTATGATGTAAGCTTTCTCCTTTTGTCACCCTTGCCCTCATTCAGTCTAAGTTATTTTGTGCTCTAGTTAGCACAGGAGAATCTAAAGTCCTAAGTAACCATCACTCTGGTTTTTGGATTTAGCGACTTACCGGTAGTTTGAAAAGGCACATTTGTGAAAGCTCTGCGGAAATCCACGTTGAGTGCTCTCTTAAGTACATTTAAAGTAACGTAGGAAAGGCTCGTGTATAAGTAACTGTCGGTAGCCAAAACCACTGAATAGGAGCCAATGATTCCACAAGTGAGTATGTTCAGCTGTGGAAGAGTGAAAGAATTTAGACATCATGCCTGAAGAGTATCTTCTCTGTAGTATGGGAAGGTGAGTGGAAGGAAATAGGAGCCAAGGAGGAAGCAGATGACTTGTTTCACGGATGGGATTGCAATCATTGAGATGAAGCAAAGTGTATTTAAAACTTGTCTGTATATCTTCTCTAAACATAATAAAAAAGAAATCAAAATGTATTAGGAAGACCACCCCTTGTCCCCCCAAAATATATCTTTGCTCATCTATGGCCTCAATGATACAGAATCACTCAGTCACATAAAAAGGGGCCAGTTCTTTCTAAATGAAAGATTACCTAACAAACATAACTGAAAACACTCCTCTATATTCATGATGTTTTAAAACATACTTGATTGAAAAAAAAATTAAATTATAGAAAATATATTCCTGGTGAAAGAACTTCAAAACTCAAGTCTAATTAGATGAAGGACCATTCTTCTAGAGGTAGCAGAAAGTAATAATCCATCCAGTGGTAGCATTCTAGAAAGCCCTACCTTCTCTGCCTCCACTGCTAGAAACTCATCAACAATGATGACTTGCTCAACTAGATTGAAAAAAAACACACTGTGCTAAGCATGAATAGAACTTCTCTTGCTTTCACAGTAATAAGGCTGTTTAGAATCAATATCATGTAAATTATCAGCCATCCCCAGAGACTAGAATATGGAAAATGATCAACTGAAGGCCAAGGACAACATAACGAATAAACATACCTTCTGATAAAATACTTACTATTCTTAGGCAGCCCATGAAAACTACTGGAATAATAACAGCTATACAAGAGAAGGTCACCCAGAACACAACATCATCACGAAAAATCTTTAGGTTTCCTGGGAAAAAAAAAAATCAAGAGTAAACAACAGGTTCATCAAGTTCATTTTCTCAACATCTGAACACAGATATACCTCAAGGCTTTAAATAACGAGGAAATACCTAAGCAAGCAGAAAATCATTCTGGATTTCTTTTAACTATCAGCACAATCCCCTTTCAAATGTGGCTGTTGTTAAGTGCATTTGAGTCACTTCTGACTCATAGGGACCCAGTATAGAGTTTCTAGGCGCAGCTGGTAGGTTTGAACCACCAACCTTGTGGTTAACAGTACAGTGCTGATCCTACAGTGCCACACCCCTATAAATGTGCATGCATTTATGTGTGTGGAGGATAAGTTCAAGTAGGTACATGTTCTGCACTTATTGCCAGGACAAGTTAGACGAGGAATTAAGGGAGCCCAATAGTACAGTGACTAAAGCACTTGGTTATAAACCAAAAGCTTGGTGGTTTGAACTCTCCACTTCCCAGCTATTTAGCAAGAAAAAGGTGGGGCAGTCTGTTTCCATAGAGAGTTATAGCCTTGGAAACCCTACGGAACACTTCCACTCTGTCTTATAGGATCAACGTGTCGAAATCAACACAGCAGTGGGTTTGTTTTGAGGTGTTTTTTTAAAAAGAGGATTTCAGGTAACCTTGGGTGGCACAAATGATTAAGCATTCAGCTATGAAATTAAAGGTTGACAGTTCAAGTTTATCTACTGGCATCTTGGATACAGGCTTAGCATTCTACTTCTAAAAATTCACAGCCATTGAAAACCTAATGAAGATCAACAAGGACACAAAACCTGAGTGACATCATACACCAAATAGGCTTAACACACAAGTATAGAACACTCCACCCAAACAGCACAGCATGCATTCTACTCCAGTGCACAGGGGTCATTCTCCAGGACACACCACATGTTAGGTCATAAAGCAAGGCCTGATCAATTTAAAAACACTGAAATCACACAAATTAATTCCTCTGACCACAATGGAGAGAAGCTAGAAATCAACAAATAAAACCTAGAAAATATAAACACATGGAACTAATTACACTATTAAGCTACTAGTGGGTAAAAGGAGAAACCACAAATTTCTAAGAAGAAAATGAAAATGAAAGCACAACAAATGTATGGGGTGTGGTAAAGGCATTATTCAGAGTGAAACTTCTAGCAATAAATATTGTTGTGATGTGCCGTGGAATCGGTTCCGACTCATAGCAACCCTGTACAGGGTTTCCGAGGCTGTAAATCTTTATGGGAGCAGAAAGCCTCATCTTTCTCCCACAGAACAGCTGGTAGTTTTGAACTGCTGACCTTTGCTCACAGCCCACTTTGTAACCACTACGCTACCAGAGCTCCTTAGCAATAAATGTTAAGTTCCATCAAGTTGGTTCTGACTCATAGTGACACTGTATAGGGATTCCGAGGCATGGCTGGTGGGTTTGACCACTGACTTCCTGGTCCAGTGCATTATCCTGAAGTGCCAAAACAGTATAAATACCTATATAGAAGAGCAAACTAATGCTAAATACCAGGGGGAAACAAAGGAATTAAGACCAGAGCATAAATAAAATCAAAACCAGAAAAACAAAACCGACAAGACCACAAGTTAGTACTTTGAAAAGATAAATAAAACTGACAAACCTTTATCCACACTGAGAAAGAACAAAGTTTTTAAAAAATTGCAAACTGCATTACTTGAGGAAAAAAGGAAAGTTGCAGCGAAGAACTTTTTTCCATTACAACAATGTACCTGCTCGTTTTAAGGGTAGCTATGGAGGAGAATATTGAAAGTGCCATGGACTGCCAAAAGAAGCAATAGATCTGTTTTGGAAGAAGTGAAGCCAGAATGCTCCTTAGAGGCCAAAATGGCCAAACTTCGTCTCTCATACTTCGGACATATTGTCAGGAAGGACCAGTCACTGGAGAAGGATATCATGTTTGGTAAGATAGTGGGTCAGAGAAAAAGATGAAGACCCCCAACGAGATGGATTGGCCAGGTGGCAGCATCGATGGACTCAAGTGTGGCAACAGTAGTGAGATTGGCCCAGGATCAGGCAGTGTTTTGTTCTGCTGTGCATAAGGTCGCTATGGGTTGGTACCGACTCGATGGCACCTAACAACAACAACAACATGGATATCTTATGAGAATTTCATTGGGAAAATTTAATCTCATCCATTCTCCAGTCCTGATATTGCCCCTTTGTTGTTGTTGCTCTTATTGTTCCAGTACCATGGAATCAGTTCCACCAAAAAATAACAATCCTGTATAGGGGTTCTGAGGAGTGGCTGGTGATCTTGAAATGCCGACCTTGAAGTTCAGACTTTGTAGTCCAGTGAATTAACCCACACCAGGACTCCACTGCCCCGTTAACTTCTTTTTATTCCCCAAATTCAAAGAATATTAAAAAGGAGCATGATTTGTTTCCCTTGAGGATACTAAAACTGCTGTTTTCATGTAGTGTAAAGTGAAGAGCACAGAATTCTTTGGAGAAGTGTTAGTAAGATGAAAACACTGCCTTCAGAAGTTTAGTGTTGTTGTTGTTGTTAAGTGCTGTAGAGTCGGTTCCGACCCATAGCGACTCTGTATAGGGTTTCTGAGAAGCAGCTGGTGAATTTGAACCACTGATTGTGTGGTTCAAACTGACTTTGTAGTCCAGCGCTTTAATCCACAGTGCCACATCAGAAGTCTATAGATGTACACATTTTGGTAGTTTTGTTTCAAAAGGGTTTCTATGATTTTTGTAACAATACCTTTTTACTTGTCCTTATAAATGGGGAGATTTCTATGTTCATTAATTGAAAGACTCAGTATTGTTAAGATGTCAATATAATCCAAAGCAATCTATATTCACAATTCCAATCAAACCCTCAACTGCCTTCTTTACAGAAACAGCAAAACCAATCCTCAACTTTATGTGGAACATTGGAGAAAAACTCACAATTCCCAACTTTAAAGCATAGTATGGTGGTAGTGGTGGTTACGTGCTGTGGAGTTGTTTCCAACTCATAGCGACCCTGTATAGGGTTCCAAGGCTATAAATCTTAACAGGAGCAGAAAACGTCCTCTTTCTCCCATGGAACAGCTGGTAGTTTCAAACTGCTGACTATGAGGTTGACAGCCCAACTTATAACCACTACGCTACCAAAGATCCTTAAAACACAGTATATAGCTACGTTAATCAAAACAGCCTGGTACTGGTTTAATAATATACATATAGACAAATGGAATAGAACTGAGAGTTCAGAAATGAGTCTACAATCTATGGTCTAACAATTTTTGATGACGGTGCTAAAACCATTCAATGTGGAAAGACGAGTCTCTTCAATAAATTGGATTTCCACATACAGATAAAAGAGGATCCTTGCTTCACAACATACACAAAACAAATTCCAATTGGATTAGGACCTAAATGTGCAAACTAAAACCATTAAATTCTTACAGGAACAATCAGGGCAATGCCTGAAGGTCTACTTTCAACAAATGGATTATCTAATATAATAATGAAAGCATAAACAATAGACTAATAAATGGGGCTCGTAAAAATTAAAAACTTATGTTCATCAAAAGACTTTACCAAAAAACAAGCTATTGACTAGAGGAATATATAGCTCCAGAAACAACATATCCAACAAGAATCTAATGACAAAAATATAAAAGAGGACATTCAAATGGACACCAAACACATCAAAAGATACTCAGCGTTATTACCCAATGTTGTTGATAAGTGTCATCCAGTGGGTTCCAACTCATAGCAGCCCTGTGTAAGGTTTCTGATGAGGGCTGGTGAATTTGAACTGCCACCTTTGCATTTCAAAAGACCTTGAAAATGCTTATCCTATAGCACCACACCAAACTCCCACTGTTGTTGTTAAGTGTCAGCAAGTCGGTTCCAACTCATAGCAACACTGTCTAGGGTTTCCGAGGAGCGGCCGGTGAGTTTTGAACCGTCACTGTGCAGTTCAAATCGACCTTGTGGTCTAATGCTTACCCTACAGCACCACACCAGGACTCACATTTGTTGTTTGTTGTTAAGTGCTGTCGAGCTGACTCAACTCATAGTGGCCCTGTATAGAGTTCCTGAGGAGAGGCTGGTGAATTTAAACTGCCGAACTTGCAGTTCAAACCGGCCTTGTGGTCCAGGACTCCATAGGACTCCCATTAGAGATGCAATTCAAAACCACAGTAAAATACTATTTCACTCCTGGTGACACTGTATGATAATCACTGGAATGGCTAACCACAAGGTTGACAGTTCAAACCGCTCCTCAGGAGAAAGATGAGAATTTCTGCTCCCATAAAAATTTAAAGCTTTGGAGAACCTATACAGAGTCACTATGAGTAAGAATTAACAGTATGGCAGTGGGCTGGGTTTGATTTAGGGGTAGGATGTCTAAGACTTTTTAAAACAACGTAACAAATATTGGCAATGAGATGGAGAATTGGAACCCTTATCCATTGTTAGCAGGAATGTAAAATGGCACAGCCACTGTGGAAAACAGTACTATAAAAGCTTCAAAAAAAATGAAAATACCGACCAAATGACCCAGCAATTCCACAGACCCAAAAGACTTGAAAGAAAGTAGAGAATCAAACAGATTTGTCTACCAGTGTTCAATGCAGCACTATTCACCACAGCCAAAAGGTGGAAACAACCTAAACACCCATCAGCAGATGCATAAATAAACAAGATGTGACACATACCTACAATGGAATACCACTACTCAGTCAGTAGGAGAAATGCAGTCTTGATACGTTACAGTGTAGATAGAGCTTGAAGATATTTTGCTGAGCAAAGTAAGTCAACCACAAAAAGACTAATATTGTATGGCCTCACTTATATAAAGACAAGAAAGGGGAAATGTATAGAGACCAAAGTTTATTAGTGGTAATCAGGGGCAGGAGAGAGGGAAAGTGAAGTCAGCTTATGGTGACAAAAAAAAAAAAAAAAAAATTGCACTGCACAGCCAATTATTGTAATTTCTGTCAATAAGTTGTACACCTGTAAAAAGTCAAATTGGCAAAAGTTGTGTGATAGATATATTGACAACAATAACCCCAAAACAGTAGCTGCTGAGGCTGGTTATGTACAACCAAACACCTCATGGGATTTGGTTCCTTGGTTTGAAGTTTAAGGTTATGATTTTATGGGGACATTGCTGTAATTGACCTAATAGCATGTCTACTGCTCCTGCTCTATATCCTAGTTCAGTCTGTAGTGCCTGGAGTCTTAAAGGCTTGCCAGTGTCCATCGAAAGCACAACCATTGGTCTCTATTCATCTGGAACAACAGAGAATAGAGAGGAACAGGAGGAGATGGGATGTATAATTAATTGTCTCCATGAACAACTAACTGCATTCTTTGCCAGGAGACTACAAGAAGTGGGTGATGTATGATTCCACAGAAGAATCCTAATCATGGAAAATGAATTTGCTTTGAAAACTTTCATCCAAAGCACAATTTAAAAAAATTGAGGGGGGAAATATAGAACAGAATTTCAGATTCTCATGAACTCTAGACTCTTTGAAGCCATGAAACTACTGCAGAGATAACCTTGAAACCTTAAACCAAAAATATCCCCTAAAGTCTTCGTTATTAGTTCTGCTCAACAAGTTTATTAGGTCTGCTTTGAGCAGTATGTTCTTTTCAGAGATCTCTATCTGGAATCAAATTAACAACAGCACCTCAAAGGATTAGACAGGAGCCTTAGGAGGCAGTGAGTTTGTGTTAATGAGAGAGGAAAATGCAGAAAAGGAGGGTGAGAATGGCTGCACAAGTGGAAGCATGTCAACAATGTCATGAATTGTTCATGTAGAAACTGTTGAATTGATGTGTGTGTTTGCTAAGTATATTCTCAGCCACATCAAAATAAGTAAAACTTAAAGAAAAAGAAAATCTTATGGAATGAAGTTCTACTCAGATACACTACTCATGGGGTGCTGTGAGTCAGAATTAACTTCAGAGCTACTGATTTTGTTTTTGTTTTTGTTTTTTAAGCATAGTTCAAGTTATTCCATTCACTGGTTCAATGATCCTTGGCCTTGAGTTCCTAACCCATAAAAAGAGATACTGAAATGCATCTGCTCCAAGTTCTAAATCATCTTTTCTAGCTCCAAATTTCTGATTTTGTGATTTTTTTATTGCAAAATAAAAATACAAATAAATGCACTTGGATTTAAGAACTTGCACCCAATATAATACGTAAAATTGGCCTATTCAATTTTTACTATCAAAGTGCTTCCTGCTAAGACACTGCACGCTGGTGGATATAGTTTACCCATTCATCAGGACAGACAGGAGCCAACAACTCTTCTGCGAAACCAAATCCTTCTGCTGGGTTTCAAGGTACAGCAAACCTCAGGGTGACCCAGGATGAACATAACAGAATTTGGGTCCATAAATTAACCTTAAAAAGCAAGAATGCAAATCTGATGTTTACAACTGCCACTAGGACAGTCTCCTTCATTTTGTCCATTTGTCAGATGGCCCAAGTCTCAGGACTCGCCTATCATGGGCAGAGTGGGAGATCCAGAGCCCGAGGATCTGACTCCAGGAACCACATGCTCATTCTCTGAAAGCAAACTACAATGTGCTGTCACTGGATCGATTATGTGTAGTATTCTCTAGTTAATGACACTAACCTTCACAAACTACATGACTTTAAAAAAAAAACAAAACCAAGTTAAGATCAGGGCTTGAAAACAGCAGTTATGATGTCAGCATATGAAGAACAGACCCTTTTTGAGTATAAATTCTTTACTATCTACATTGTAAGGTAAAAACAGTAGCAATTTATCAGATCTGAGAGGTCAGCCAAATAGTTTTCAAATTTTAAGGCTTAAAAATATGAATTTGCACCCACTATTTTGAGGAGACCCTTACTACAACTGTCCTTTACCTAAGAAATAGTTAACAGGAAAACACATATAACCTTTAGGTTAGAAGTCCAGGGCTGATCCTATAGCGCCTCACCTGGAGTAGTTAATTAAAAAAAAAAAAAGTTCAGTGATAACAATTCTAGGCTATTGTGGTAATATGAATTACCTAATGTCTCTTCTAGCCATAGTCTGTCTTCCCAACAAACAACATTTCTGCCCCGCTGAGTCTGGGTAAGAGAAGGTGGGAGAAGATGCTGATAAGATGACACAATTCAACTGTGGATGCCAGCAGAGTTAACTGTAACTGCAAAAACTTGAAACTCCAGTGTGTGTTTAAATGAGCCATAGAACCCACAAGAAAAACATATATGTACACCAATGTTTATAGCAGCAGAAGACATATGCACACCAATGTTTACAGCAGCACTATTTACAATAGCAAAAAGGTGAAGACAGCCAAAGTGCCCTTCAACTGAAGAATGGATAAACAAATTGTGGTACATACACACAATGGAATATTATGTTTCATTGAAGAATAACAAGGAAGCGGTAAACCACCTCATAACATGGATGAACCTTGAGGAAATTATGCTGAGTGAAATTAGTCAGTCACAAAAAGAGAAATACTGCATAAGACCATTACTGTAAAGGACTAAGAACAAGAAATGATACTGAAAGGGGGCAAGGGGAGGTCTATGTTGGGGGTTGGGAAGGTGGTGAAGATGGGGGAGGGGGGGAGGGCGGAGCGCAGGGTGGGGATTGGCCACAGGAAAGCTTGGGTGTGAGGGAGGGGGACAATATACAGGGAGGGAGAGGGAAAGGGAAAAACAGGGCAGCTGGGAGAACAGACATAGATAAAGCAAGTTATATACACAACCTGGGAACGACAGGGCTCTGAGACACAGGGATTGAGTCATTATTGGAATGGGGGGAATCCTGTTAAGATGCTGGAATTTTTTTTTATATCACACGATTAACCAAGGGGCGAGAGTTTTAGTCTGTGTTACAGGTCAAAAACTCTCCAGTATGGATTCCAGCCTGACTAATTCGACCCTATAATGAGAGGACAGCTACTTCTCCGTCTTCGGAGCAACCCTGCCTGAGGGAGCCAGCATTCACCAAGGACTCATCTGAAAGAGTGACAGCATCTGCATCTCCATGGAGGTCCCTCTGGCAAGAGCACCAAGGAGCCAGCCAGCCAGCCGTTTCCACAGCAGAGAAGACTCTAAGAACTGTTTAACCCTTAGAGAACTGGTTAAACTCCAGAGACTTTCTGCTTCTTTGCCTGTCGGGCAGAGGGAATGGGGAGTTAATAGATGTTACTGACTTTGCAATCGTTCATCAACCATCTTAGGTTTTATTGCCTGTTAATGTTTTCAGAAGCTAGGCAATTATTGCGGTCCTGGCCCTTAAACGTGCCACGTGTCTTTGCTCTCATGTCAAGAATCACTGCACTAATAGGAATTGTTACCTTTTTTGCCCTGCCCACCATGTAAATCAACTGTCTAGGGATATTAGTCTCGCTCATACGATCCAAGAGAAAATAGATAAAGGCTTACAAAACAGACTAAATGCTTTAGAGAAAGGAAGATCGCTCAAGAGAAATAAGATTTAATATATCCAGTTTACACTCCCAGCTAAGGTTGTTCAAGATAGAAATAGATTTGCATTAACTTTCAGTAATCCAGAACTTGATTGGAGCGTAAAACAACAGCATTTTAGCACGATATGGAATAACATCCACTTGTGTCTGTGGATATTCATCAGCTACATGCTCAAATTTCTGATATAAGTAATTCTCAAGTTGAGTACTGAGTGGCTACTAATTTGCTACCCCTGCTAGAGATTAAGATCCCCTAAGAACTTAATTGAACCTCAGCGTAGTGACCCTGCTTGGTCACCTCAGAGCAGGTGGTGGTCTGGCAACATCTTGCGTATGGGGTCCCCAGCTGGTCTCCTCCCTCCTGGCCTTCTTTGGATGGCGGCTGTTTATGCTGACGTGTGGCCAGAGACGGGTAAGGATCATGTGGAACCTCGGCAACCTAAGACAGAACCATTGCCATACTGCAATGAGTTTCGATGACAAGATGGAGGAATTCGCACTGACCGCCTAAGACAGGCAGTATCCCCTAAACAAATAATAAATAAGGGGGAAACGGAGGTAGACCAGGAGTTCAAGGCCCTGTGGGCCCAAGCGTTGCAGACCATCCAAACCATAGGCTCTGAGGATCAGACTTTAGCCACCTAGCAGACATAGCAAACTGTCCCTCATCTGATTATTCAGTTATGCTTGTTAGTAATTGCATACATGAGCCCTGGATATCCACAGATAAATGTAAAAACCTTCCCTAAAAGCCGAGACTGTAAACTCCAAAAAGGCAAAGTTTTTCCCCCCAAAAAAGGAGAAAAGCCAAAGAGGATAGAGAGAAACACTGTTGACTGATGATGTATGGAGGGGATTGTAATCAATGTAATGAAACAAGTCATATGAATGGCTGAATGTGAAACTGATGATGTGCCCTGTAAACTTCCCTCAATCCACAATTAAAAACCTTAAAAAAATAAAATAAAATAAATAAATAACATGAGGCATAGCAGAAGCAGGAGGAGGGAATGTCACTACCATCAAAGAGGAAAGAACACAGGAGTGAAGTGCATTCCTTAGACCCTGAGATCCTGGTCTGTTGAATTTCCTCAAATCAACCCAGGGACAAAATCTGTAACACCAGCGGAGTGGCAGAGAAGCTGCAACAGCAGGGCCAAGAACCAGAAAACAAGACAGAGCAGAGGACTACCCAGCTCACAGAGCAAGTGAAGCTGAGGGGCTTTGGGCAGGAAGCTTGCTTGTACAGTGGGGTGCCTCCAGGCACTTAATTAAGTTGGGGAGCAAGCTTTGCTGACCCACACTTGAGCTGAGTGCTTTCAGGTGGAGGTATATGCTGGAGTGGTGTGTGCTGTGGACATTTATCAGCAGCTGACAGGAACAACTGCACCCTGAGCATTTCCTGATCCTAATTGTAACCTGTTCACTTTCCTAATGGACCCCATAACTGTGACTATGGTGTCTGAGTTCTGTGTGACCCTGACAATGGATTATTGAACCTGGTTGGGTAGAGAGGGTTGTGGAGGAATGGGCTGATACTTCATTTTTTTTTGCAGCTATTTTTATGAAGAGGAAAATTAAGAGGCCTTTCTCTTCCTTCTCATTTACCCCTCACTTCTACTCTGGGAAACTGTTACTACCTCTGCTTTACAGATGCTGAAACAAAGCTTCAACAACAACTTGTTCAAGGTTTTAAGTTGTAAGAGTACTAGTGACAGATTCAGAATGCAAGCACAGGATTTCAGGGCTTGGATTTAGTTATTTATTTATTTACGCATAGTTGTTGTTAAGTGTCGTCGAGTCGGTTCCGACCCACAGCACCCCTATGTAGGGTTTCCGAGGATCGGCTGATGTGCTTGAACCACGACCTTGTGATTCAAACTGACCTTGTAAAGCACATTATCTCACAGCGCCACACCAGGACTCCTTAAGCACAATAAATACTAAATATCTAATCTATCACCACCACCACCCTCATCCTCCAAACATTAAAAAAAGGGAGAGAAACCGTTACGTAGTATGAGCCCATAGAAATTTAGGGTAGGACCTTGAATCTATTTTCAACAAACACCCCTCATGAATCAGTATGTTGGTGTTGCTATTGTTAAGTGCTGTCTAGTCAGTTCCAACTCAGAGCAACCCTGTTACAGGGTTTCTAAGGCGTGGCTGGTGGGTTTGAACTGCCAACCTTGTAATTCACACTCCAGTGCTGATCAATTCTACAACAAGCATCCCTCAAGAATCTGTGCGTTAGCCAAGTCTTTTTTTTTTTTTTTTTTTTGGCAGATTTTAAAAATGTAAGTTACTATACAACAGCAAAGAAAGTTAACTACTTACAAGTTTACCAGGTTTTTTAAAAAAATAAGTTGTTTTTAAATTCCAGAACCATTCCTGTGTAACTTACTATCCTGTTGTTGTTTTTAGTTACCACTATAGTGGTTACAAATCAGGCTGCTAATCTCATGGTCAGCAGTTTGAAACTACCAGCTGTTCCACAGGAGACAGCCTCGGAAACTCTGTACAGGGTCACTATGAGTCGGAACCGACTCGGCACTAAACAACAACAACAACAAATATTCCAGTTCATGGAGACCCCATGAATGCCAAACTAGAACTACTCCATAGGGTTTTCAAGGCCATGACCATTTAGACAGCACACTGACAAGCCAGTCTTCCAAGGCACCGCTGGGTGGACTTGAACCACCAATTTTTCAGTTAGCAACAAGTGCATAAACTGTTTACACCACCCAGAAACTCCATTTAAATTCAGAAAGTACAAATAAAGTATTTCAAGCAATAAATTGGACATGAAATTAGTTACATTGCCTACCCAATGGAGTGAAGAACATCACAGATGAGATGAAGAACCCCAGCACTAATCCAACACACAGCATACAGAACATGAGGATTCCAAATCGCCACCATGCAGCCACCAAGAAAATTCCACCAATGCTTCCAGTCACAGCAGTTAGAATCAGACGAACTGTACAGAGGGAGGAGAACAGTTTGATCAGAAGCAACAATCCCAATCCCACGCTTAGATACACAATAGTACTGCCAGAGCCAGCCTTTCTTTTGGTCCGATACCAAGGGTTCTGCAGGGGTCTCAGGACACAAGCATGGAAAGACCCTCTTCTGGGAGGGCCTGGTCTGAGGCATGAAAACTAACCAGAAAGCTAAGCCTCACACGATTGGTGTTGTACAACCTGAACGTTATAATGAAGGAAGAAGAGGTGATGAGTATTCTATTTCTGTTAGGGGAAGAAAGTTGTTTGTCATAAGGGAAAGTAAATCTTAACATTCTGACTGCTGTAAATTTCATTATCTTCAATCTATCACATAATTTATCATTAATAATGCCCTTCATTGCTCTAAGTTTTTATATTAGAATATTAAAGAGAAGGCAATCCGATGCGGAGTCGCGCTACTTAGACTTTGCTAATTTACTAATTGGGCTGCTAACCTCAGGTTCAGCAGCTGTTCCGCGGGAGAAACATGAGGCTTTGTGCTCTCAAAGATTTACAGCCTCAGAAACCCTGTTAAGGGTCACTATGAGTCAGAACTGACTCCATGGTAAATAACAACAACAATGTACAGATTTATGAGGGGTGGTTTTGTTGTTAAATGCCATCGAGTCAGTTCCAATCCATAATGATCCTGTAGGCAGTTTTCTGAGGGGCAGTTGGTAAGTTTGAACCACCAACCCTGTGGTTCAAACAGACTTTGCAGTCTAGAACATTACCCCACAGCACTACACCAGGACTACTTATGATGGCTATTTGTTGAAAATAGGTTCAAGGCTCTATTCTAAATCTTTAAGGAATTTCCCATACAGATTAACACACAAGAAAATAAGGTCTGAATGTATACTTCAAAAAAGATGTTCAGAGGATAAGTGGCCCTTTATTTTACCCACATAATGAGACTTTAAGGAGCTCTGGTAGCATAGTGGTTACCAATCGGGCTGCAAACCTCAAGGTCAGCAGTTCGAAACCACCAGCTGCTCCATGGGAGAAAGAGGAGGCTTTTTGCTCCTGTAAAGATTTACAGCCTCGGAAACCCTGTTCAGGGTCGCTATGGGTCAGAACCGATTTGACGGCACTTACCAACAACAACAATAATGAGATTGCACACAGGACTGGTCAAACTGTAGAAGGAAGGCGTGTGAACAGCAGCTTCATATAAGAACAATTAATTGAACTATATAGTTTTCTCTTACCATCATATTTAATAGATGTCAGTCTTGTAACCAGTATATAAAAGAAGAATCCAATGAAGATGAAACCTATGAAGAATAATTCTAGTAGCAAATCACCAGGAAAGAGAGAAAACAAGCTTTGATTAGGTACTCTTTTACAAAGTAGTTTCAATATCTAATCTATAAATGTATGCTTAAACTCCCAGAACTTACACATCAGTGCATTCAGAGTTATCTAAGAGAAATAAGAAGTTTAGAAGTCATTGGAAGTAAATTATTACTAATTGGAGAGAGCATTGAAGTATTAACTACAGGGTGTATGCTTTTTAAAATCTAGGTCAATTTCAAGTATTTAACTGTCAGTTGTTAATTTCATAGCTCATTTTAGTATATTTATATTTCCTACTTAAAACAAGAATAGTACTTCTGTCCCTAATGTCTGATCTGAAATTAACACTAAGTGTTAATTGCCGAGTCAGTTCTAACTCATAGCGACCCAGTATAGGGTTTCCAAAGCTGTAAATATTTGTGGGAGAAGGCAAAACTTAAATTTGAAAAGTTAAAAAAATATATAACAATATATTCCAAAACAAGGTGTCAGAGCAAGCTTAGCTGGCATTCTTTGTCATTGCATCATTCTACACTTCCAAGAATACTCTCGGTCCAACTAATCAAGAGAGTAGTAAAGGGATTGTTGTTGTTGTTGTTAAGTGCCAT